>NW_027467457.1:207500-210000 GCF_046742065.1 Oratosquilla oratoria | reverse complement strand
CTGCTGCACTGCACCCAGGCCTTATGTTCTGACCCGTGTGGCTCGTCACACTCACACTCTTTCTTAGGAAAACAATCAATATCCTTTTCGGGAATCCTTTTTGGTGCCATTATCTTTTATCTATTTTTTCTTTTTTTTTTTCTAGGAGCTGAGATATTTTTTTCCTTTGTTTTTCTTCCCTTTCCATAGAATTTGGTGCATTTTGTTCCTTTTCGTTCTCTAGTTCCTCTTACTTTTCTACAAATTCTAGTTTTTTCCTTTCGTTTTCTTTCTTTGGTTCGTCTTTTTCCCTCTTTAATTCTTCTTTTTCTTGAAAAATCCTTTTCCAAACTTTTAAAGTAATCAATTCATCCGATTCTTCAATGTAGTAGATGTCATTTGGCAAAATCATTGTAGATGCGGCTTCTTTAGAAATGCTATAAAATATATTTGGTATTTCAACAGATCCTAATTTAAGCTCCTCCCCTAGTATTACCGGATCCTCTAATGGTCGGCATGTAGAAAAGAAATGTCTTTACATGTCGGGCCCCAGAAGAACCCAGGTACCCAAAGGAACTCCGGGTACCCAGAGGAGCCCCGGACACCCAGGAAAATCCCCGGGCTCTCCAAAGGAACCCCGGGCGCTAGAGAAATCTCGATCCGTCCAGAGGAGCCTTCGACCCCCAGATAAGCCCCGGTCCACCAGAGGAGCTCTGGGCATCCAGAGGATCCCGGGCTCACAGGGGAAACGGATCCACTGAGGAACCCTGGGACCACACAGGAACCCCGGGTCCCCCAGAAAAACTCTGAGCCGCCAGAGGAACCCCAGGGTCCCAAAGGATCACCGGGGCCCCACAAAAAAACCCGTATCCCCACAGGAACTCTGGGCCCCCAGAGGAATTCCGATCACCCAGGGAACCCTAGGTCCCAGAGGATCTCCGGGCCCCCAGAGGAACCCTGGGCCCCAGAGAAATCCCCAGTCCTCCAAAGAAACTCCAGGCCCCTAGAAAAACCCCGGGTTCCTAGATGAACCTCTGACCTGTATCCATATACCTTCCCTATAACTATATATACGATGTGTTACATGCCTAACACGTGATTCACATACATGTAAGATGATTTTGAAAGGCACTGGCACTTTTCAATGCCTCCAATCTTGCTGAACTCCATTTTCTCAAATTGTAAATACCTGACTCAAACATACGGCACACATCACGTCACCACCAACGAAAAGTTACCGAAACAAGTATAGAGTGTCGCAAGACACATACAAACCACTCTTAATACCTGCCAAACTACACAATAATAACTATGAACCATACATCACCTCAAGACATGTTCACTAATACTAACTAGATCCATTATACTACAACTAACTGGCAAATGTTATTGTAGAAATACAAAATAATTAGAGAATAGGCAACCTCACGCAGAAACGCTGATGCAGCCGTTTCTGTGTATCTAATTCCTGCAACTGTGACGCCAAAGAGGGCCACTCCCTGAGAGAGAACATCTGGTAAGTCTGCCCATAGGGGATTACATCCCCACTCTGTAAATACCTCTTCGCCTCAATAAATCAAGAAAACACGAAGAGGCCTTATCTTTCCCTGCGCCACCCTAAAGTGTAGCTTTCAAAGTCTACATCTATTGGTAGCTGTGGTGGCAGTACCCTACTCCTCGTTACGCCACCGAAGAAAGGCCGCTTGTCCACGACCATCAATGCCCATCTGTGTATCATTCAAAGTCTACATCTGGTGTGCAGCGGTTGTGGCAGACGCTCCCCCTCTCTAAGCCTCCGAAGAAAGACCGCCTGCCCAAGACTACCCACGCCCACCTGAGTAGCCTTAAAAGACTATATATGGTACAAAGCGGTGGTCCTCGACACCTCCGAAGAGAGACCACTCGGCTACGACTACCTACGTCCACGACTAGAATTGTCAGCTCAGATTAGTGTTTCCCAGCAACGCAATCTCAAATCAAAACTCGAAGTATCACCGCATCAAATAGGTCACAAGAATGTCCAGTGCAACGCATTAAAGCCCAGCGCATCAACTCCAAGAATTCGATCAAGCCCCCGGAATCCAATCTAGAAACAGAAAAATCAAGAAAACAACCCACAAAACTTCAATCAGTTCCACGCAATGACTCGCATGCATGTTAAACTCCTTGGTCCGTGTTTCAAGACGGGTCGGGTGGATCGCCGGCCTACACGACGCTGAAAAGCGCCGCTGCCCCGGCGAAGGAGGCGCCCGCAGACCCGAGAGTCGGCGGGCGGGCACTTGTGGTTACGACCGTCGCGGGGTCGGCCAGGTCATCGAAGAGTCCCCATCTCGTGGCGATGGTTCCGCCTGCCCGGGCCTTCGGCAACCCCACAACGAGTCCCGACGTCCTACTAAGGGGGAAATACGCTCGTCGGCACCGGTCGAGCAGCGGGAGCGCCCCGGGTAAAAGGGTCACTGCACCACTGCACTCCGACGCCGTCGGACTGAATCCCCCCGTTCGACCTTCGAGGTTCCACCCG
>NW_027467457.1:190000-205000 GCF_046742065.1 Oratosquilla oratoria | reverse complement strand
TAACAAACGGAGCGTGGGGGACGGTTGGTCGGTCGGTCGGTCGGGGACGGTGGTCCCGTTCCGTTCCCCTTCACTCGCTGTTCTGTACTGCACTGTACTGTACTGTATGCCCGCTGCCACCCAGCCACGTGCAGGGCCGGTCTTCCTTGCCCCTGTCGCCCAGACGCTCTCGCCGGCCACTGTAAACGGCCTGAGCTCCCTCGGCGTCCGTTTCGCTGGGTCACTCGTCCTGCCTGGCGGTGGTTGGTGATCGATCGCACGGAGGGGCTTTTCGGTCGATTTCCATAGGAGACTTTTACCTGCCTGAGGCGGCAGGCGCCGCATATAGTTAAGGGGCAGCTCCCGCTGACCCTTTCCCAGTCGAGCAAAGAACGAACGAACTGGTGCAGGGCAACCGTGGCGGGCTGGATCCCTGGCGGCTCTGCTGTGCAGGGGTGCTGACCGCCTGCTTGCTTACCTGCCGGTTAGCGAATAAGCGAGGCAAGGCAGCGATTTGGTTTTCTTTGGGTGGGCCTCGGTGGAGGAAGGTCATCGAGCGCGAGCTGGCGATAAAAGCAAGGCCTTGCTTGGCTCGACCTACTCCAACACCGATCATTTCCCGCGGGCCACACCGGCCGCGGCTTCCAACCCCTGCGCGTGGGCCTGGCTTTGCGCAAACTCGGAGGGTGGGTTAGTTTACCCGAGTCGGCCATTCAGTCAGTCTGTCAGTCAGTCAGCCAGTCAGTCGTCGCGCCAAGCCAGTGGCGGGTACTAACGTCTGGCATACGGCCGGGGACGATCAGGTAGGTAGTTTAGGTAGGGAGGGGCACATCGCGCCGGGAGACACACGCAGTCCGCTTCGAAAGTCCCGGCCTGGGCCGCCGCACAGAGGCTAGACCCCGCTTCGAGGGCGAAGGGAAGGAGAGGCGCTTCCGTGGGGGGCGAACCCAAGGATGACCCTTCCTCCACCTACCTCGGGCGACGGGTGGGGGCTCGGGACTGGACCGTGCGAACGTACAACCGGGCACTTCCCCCTCCTCTACCTACTCCTACCCCTGGGTTCCCGTCCACCATCCGATTTCTCCACCACCGTTCATGCTGCCGCGCCTTCCTGTTTGCTGCTGCTGTTGCTGATGCTGATGCTGCTCGAGACCTTCAATCAATCAGTCAGTCAGTCAGTCAGCCAGTCAGTGGTCGCGGCAAGCCAGTGGCGGGTACTACCGTCTGGTATACGACCGGGGACGATCAGGTAGGTAATTTGGGTAGGGAGGGGTGCGTCGCGCCGGGAGACACATGCAGGCCGCTTCGAAAGACCCGGCCTGGGCCGCCGTGCAAGGGCTACACGTCGCTCCGAGGGCAAAGGGAAGGAGAGGTGCTTCCGTGGGGGGCGAACCCCAGGGTGACCCTTCCTCCACCTACCTCGGGCGACGGGCGGGGGCTCGGGACTGGACCGTGCGTAGGTACAGCCGGGCAGTTCCCCCTCCTCTGCCTACTCCTACACCATCCGATTTCTCCACCACCTTTCATGCTGCCGCGCCTTCCTGCTTGCTGCTGCTGCTGCTCGAGACCTTCAGTCAGTCAGCCAGTCAGTTGTTGCGGCAAGCCAGTGGCGGGTACTATCGTCTGGTATACGGCCCGGGACGATCAGGTAGGTAGTTTGGGTAGACACACGCAGTCCGATACGAAAGACCCGGCCTGGGCCGCCGCGCAAAGGGTAGACCCCGCTTCAAGGGGGAAGGGAAGGAGAGGCGCTTCCGTGGGGGGCGAACCCAAGGATGACCCTTCCTCCACTTACCTCGGGCGACGGGCGGGGGCTCGGGACTGGACCGTGCGAACGTACAACCGGGCAGTTCCACCTCCTCTACCTACTCATGCTCCTGGTTTCCCGTCCACCATCCGATTTCTCCACCACCGTTCATTCTACCGCGCCTTCCTGTTTTCTGCTGCTGTTGCTGATGCTGATGCTGCTCGAGACCTTCAGTCAGTCAGTCAGTCAGTCAGTCACCTACCTCGGGCGACGGGCGGGGGCTCGGGACTGGACCGTGCGTGCGTACAACCGGGCAGTTTCCCCTCCTCTACCTACTCCTACTTCTGGTTTCCCGTCCACCATACGATTTCTCCACCACCGTTCATGCTTCCGCGCCTTCCTGCTTGCTAGAGACCAAGTCCTCCGAAGCGGCAATGCAAAGGAACGTGAGCGGACGGCGACAGCGCTTTGGGCCTTTTGTGCGCCTACCAGGGCCTCCTGGCGTGTGGCGGTGGCCGCCACGCTGTCGCCCTACCCCGCAGCACTCATGCCCGGGTTGGGTGGGGGTGAGGGGCACCCGGCCTCCCGGCCGGGGATACCCACACCCTATATTGTATACGCGAGATGCCAGAGTTGCGGATGTCGGGTCCCGGGTTTCCCTTGCCAACCTTATATGAAGGGGAAATTCGCCTTCACTTCGTCCTCCGTCACGCCGAGAAGTTGGGCTTAACCGGGACTCCATGTCCCAACCTTGGTCAACGGTCCCAAAATTGGGCCCAACGAGGCTGACGTCGGAACGAGCCGGCTGAGTTAGCTTCAATCCACTCCCCCGCCACCTTGCCGGCCTCCCGCCAACTTTCGAGGTGTGTCCGCCACCGTCAATCAGCACTCGCTCAGCATCACTTAGCCCATTCGGGAGTTCTCGGCCACGGCGGAGTTTAGGGGCAGCGCACGCGATATATGAAAAAATAGAATCATCCTCTGGGTTGTAACTTGCCAAGGTTGGCGTCCAAATAACACGCCGACCACACCAACCTACAACCCCCCTGCCTACGCCCCGAGGACGGTCGGTCGGGCCCAGCCCGGCCCACCCCGCCACCGTGACGTAGACCAGCAATCGGTCTACACCAGTGCTACTCAAAGTGGCGGTTCGCGCAGACCGGTACTAGTATGCGGCCATACCAAGGAATCATTTGAGGAGTTGGAATTCCGAGTCCTGTCAAGAGTATTTGAGCTACAAGTTCCGCGGGCAGTCCCGGCCATCGTGAGCCAGTCAGCAGTCGGTCTGCATCACTTATCAACAAACTAGATGTTGCGAGATAGAAAGACAGGTCACCACAGGTATAACTCTCCTTCCTGCACAATACAGCTAGGTAAATAGAACTAAGCAAACACACACACACACACACACACACACACACACACACACACACACACACAAAACAACACACACACACACACACACACACACACACACAAACACACACACACACACACACACACACACACACACACACACACACACCACACACACACACACACACACACACACACACACACACACACACACACACACACACACACACACACACACACACACACACACACACACACACACACACACACACCAATCACCGTGGACAACAAAAGTCGGCCGACATCACTTACCCCGTCAGCGGGGTGCTCCGCCACGATCCGAGGCCGGACGGGACGGGACGGGCCGGGAGCACGTCGGCCGAAAGTAGTGGGCATCCCACCCCCGGACACCGTGGACAGACAACACCAGTCGGCCAATATCACTTAGCCCGTCCGCGGTGTGCTCCGCCACGGTCCGCGGCCGGGACGGGCCGGGACGGGGCACATCGACCGAAAGAAGTGCGCACCCTACACCCCGGCCACCGTGGACAGACAACAGCATTCAGCCGACATCATTTACTCCGTTCGCGGGGTTCACCGCAACGGTCAGCAACATCGTCCGAAAGAAGTGGGCACCCCACTCCCGGTCACCGTGGATCAGCAGTCAGCCGACATCACTTAGCCCGTCCACGGTGTGCTCCGCCATGGTCTGTGGCAGGGTCACGTCGGCCGAAAGAAGTGGGAACCCCACCCTCGGCCACGGTGGACAGACAAGAGCAGTCAGCCGATATCACTTAGCCCGTCCGCGGCTGGGACGGGGCGGGGCACGTCGGCCGAAAGAAGTGGGCACCCAATCCCCGGCCACCGTGGACAGACAAAAGCATTCGGCCGGCATTACTTAGTCCGTCCGAGGGGTGCTCCGCCACGGTCCGCGTCCTGGGCACGTCGGCCGAAAGAAGTGGGCACCCCACTCCCCGGCCGCCGTGGACAGACAAAAGTAGTCGGCCGACATCACTTAGCCCGTCCGCAGGGTGCTCCTCCACGGTCCGCGGCCGGGATGGGCCGGGCCGGGTCACCTCGTCCGAAAGAAGTGGGCCCCTACCCCAGGCCACTGTGGATAAGCAGTCGGCCGACATCACTTAGCCCGTCCGCGGGGTGCTCAGCAACGGCCCGGGGACGGGGCACGTCGACCGAAAGAAGTGGGCACCCCACCCCCCGGTCGCCGTATACAAGAGCAGTCGGCCGATATCACTTAGCCCGTCCGAGGGGTGCTCCGCCACGGTCCGCGACCAGGACGGGACGGGACGGGCCGGGACGGGCCGGGCTGGGACACGTCGGCCGAAAGAAGTGGGCACCCCATCCCCGGATACCGTGGACAGACAACAGCATTCGGCCGACATCACTTAGCCCGTCCGAAGGGTGCTCCGCCACGGTCCGTGGCCGGGACACATCGGCCGAAAGAAGTGGGTAACCCACCCTCGGCCACTGTAGACAAACAACAGCAGTTGGCCGACATCACTTAGCCCGTCCGCGGGGTGCTCCGCAACGGCCGGGACGGCCGGGACGGGCCGGGCCGGGCCGGGACACCTCGTCCGAAAGAATTGGGCACCCCACCCCCGGCCTCCGTGGATCAGCATTCAGCCGACATCACTTAGCCCGTCCGCGGGATGCACCGCCACGGTCCGTGGACGGGGTACGTCGGCCGAAAGAAGTTGGCACCCAACCCTCGGCCAACGTGGACAGACAACAGCAGTCGGTCAACATCACTTAGCCCGTCCGCGACCCGGACGGGACGGGACGGGCCGAGCCGGGGCGGGCCGGGGCACGTCTGCCGAAAGAAGTGGGCACCCCATCCCCGGACTCCGTGGACAGACACCAACATTCAGCCGACATCATTTAGCCCGTCCGGGGGATGCTCCACCACGGTCCGTGGACGGGGCACGTCGGCCAAAAGAAGTTGGCACCCCACCCCCGGACACCGTGGACAGACAACAGCAGTCGGCCAACATCACTTAGCCCGTCCGCGGCTGGGACGGGGCGGGTCACGTCGGCCGAAAGAAGTGGGCACCCAATCCCCGAACACCGTGGACAGACAATAGCATTCGGCCGACATCACTTAGCCCGTCCGCGGGGTGCTCCGCCACGGTCCGCGTCCGGGGCACGTCAGCCGAAAGAAGTGGGCACCCCACTCCCCGGCCGCCGTGGACAGACAACAGTAGTCGGCCGACATCACTTAGCCCGTCCGCAGGGTGCTCCTCCACGGTCCGCGGCCGGGATGGGCCGGGCCGGGGCACCTCGTCCGAAAGAAGTGGGCACCCTACCCCAGGCCACTGTGGATAACCAGTAGGCCGACATCACTTAGCCCGTCCGCGGGGTGCTCAGCAACGGTCCGTGGCCGGGGCACATCCACCGAAAGTAGTGGGCACCCCACCCTCCGGTCCCCGTGGACAGACAATAGCAGTCGTCCGAAAGAAATGGCCACCCTACCCCAGGCCAGTCGGCCGGCATCACTTAGCCCGTCCGTGGGGTGCTCCGCAACGGTCCGCGGCCGGGGCACGTCGGCCGAAAGAATTGGGCACCCCACCCCCGGACACCGTGGATAGACAACAGCAGTCGGCCGACATCACTTAGCCCGTCCGCGGCCGGAAAGGGACGGGCCGGGCCAGGCCGGGCCTGGGGACGTCGGCCGAAAGAAGTGGACACCCCACCCCCGGACACCTTGGACAGTCCAGAACAGTCGGCCGACATCACTTAGCCCGTCCGCGAACGGGAAGGGACGGGCAGGGCCTATCCGTGGTGTGCTCCGCCACGCCCCGCGGCCGGTGCATGTCGGCCGAGAGAAGTGGGCACCCCACCCCCGGACACCGTGGACAGAGAACAGCAGTCGGCCGATATCACTTAGCCCGTCCGTGAAAGGGAAGGGACGGGCAGGGCCTATCCGTGGCGTGCTCCGCCACGCCCCGCGGCCGGTGCATGTCAGCCGAGAGAAATGGGCACCCCACCCCAGGACACAGCGGACAGACAACAGCAGTCGGCCGATATCACTTAGCCCGTCCGAAGGATGCTCCGCCACGGTCCGTGGCCGGGACACGTCGGCCGAAAGAAGTGGGTAACCCACACTCGGCCACTGTAGACAGACAACAGCAGTTGGCCGACATCACTTAGCCCGTCTGCGGGGTGCTACGCCACGGTCCGCTGCCGGGACGGGCCGGGCCGGGGCACCTCGTCCGAAGGAAGTGGGCACCCCACCTCCGGCCACCGTGGATCAGCAGTCAGCCGACATCACTTAGCCCGTCCGCGGGATGCTCCTGCCTCGGTCCGTGGCCTGGGCAGGTCGGCCGACGTGGACAGACAACAGCAGTCGGCCAACATCACTTAGCCCGTCCGCGACCGGGACGGGACGGGACGGGCCGGGACGGGCCGGGACGGGGCACGTCGGCCGAAAGAAGTGGGCACCCCATCCCTGTACACCGTGGATAGACAACAGCATTCGGCCGACATCACTTAGCCCGTCCGAAGGGTGCTCCGCCACGGTCCGTGGCCGGGACACTTCGGCCGAAAGAAGTGGGTAACCCACACTCGGCCATTGTAGACAGACAAAAGCAGTTGACCGACATCGAACGCTGAGTACGACTTGACAGTAGCCCTACTGGACGTAGCCAGTAGGGAACTTGATGCTGCCAAGTACGACCCACGCCTGCATCTCGATTTCCTCTGCAGAGCCCATGCTGCCCTGGTGAGGGGGGAAGATGCCACCTTGCTTATACAGAAGCGAAAAGATCTAGCTGGCCCCCACGAGATGGACTGCCAGTCCGGCCACCGACGGCGCTCCTCTCCCGGAGAAAGAGGAAACGAGAGCAGTACCGACGGACCCAGGGGTTGTATAGGGCAAAGAGATCGGAGGTGGCTCGATCTATTCTCTCCGGAGAATGGAAAGAGCCACCGAATCCCCCATCCTTTCAGGACTCCCTTTCCTTTTGGCGTCCAATCTCCGAGCGGACGGGTAAGCCGGATGCTAGGCCGGTGGTCCCCGTCTGCCCGGAGAGTAATTGGATGCTCTCACCTATTCAAGTTGACGAGGTCTTCCAGACCATCAGGAAGACCAAGGATTCCACCCCAGGTCCTGATGGGGTCAAAAAGGAAATCCTTTTATCATTTTGTAAACGATCTCTGGCCACCATTTACAACCTCTGGCTCGCGGCCGGTCACTGTCCGGGCACTCTGAGATCAGCGTGAGTGACGTTTATCCCTAAGATGCAGGGTACGAGTAGTCCGGGAGACTTTCGGCCTATTGCGGTGGCCTCCTTGATTACCCGGACCCTGCACAAAATCTTGGCTTCCCGATTGGCTGGCATGCCGATTCATGAACGTCAGATAGCCTTCCGTCCCGTTGACGGATGCCTGACGAACATAACTCTGCTTTCTGTTCTAATCCAGGAAGCCAAAGATGGGATATCCCCGATATCTATGGCCTTCCTGGACGTGTGGAAGGTCTTCGACACGGTGTCCCGTGATACGGTTGTAAGAGCCATGGAGCGATTAGGAGTCCCGGGATAACTCAAAGAGTACATCAAGTCTACACTCGCTGACGTGAGGCTTGAGGTGCTCGGTGACGAGGTCACCACGAATTGTGGCGTTAAGCAGGGTGAATCCTTATCTCCACTGCTGTTCAACGCAGTGATAGATGAGGTGGTCGCCCAGCTGAATCCAGACTTCGGGGTGACAATCGGAGGCCAGCGCCTCTCCTATCTCGCCTTCGCAGACGATTTTATAATCGTCTCACGGAAACCCATTGGGCTCAATTCCCAATTACGAAGTGTCGAAGCTGCCCTTGCTTCCGCGGGACTTTCCCTCAACCCAGCCAAGTGTGAATCTCTGGTGCTCACACCGGATGGGAAGAGGAAGAGGACCGTTGTGGACAGCCGACCGTCCGTCTTTGTCGGCCCCACGCTAATGCGGGACATGAATATCGAGGAAACTTACAGATACCTAGGGATCCCCGTCGGTGCCAGCGGCGCCGTCTTGAACGGCCGCTCTGTCATCGACGGGCCCCTGGGTAATCTGTTAGAAGCTCCGCTTAAGCCCCAGCAAAAGCTTTATATACTGAGGGTCCATCTCCCTCCTGGACTTCTCCACAGTCTCGTGCTGGGCAGAGTCACTCTGACCCAGCTGGACGTGTGGGACCGGAAGATCAGGAAGGCAGTACGATCCTGGTTACGTCTTCCTAGCGACGTAACCCTGGGGTTCTTCTATTCACTGGTGAAGTCGGGTGGTCTAGGTTTGTTGTCTCTGAGGTTGGCGATCCCGCTACTCAGGGCCAACCGAATCGGCCGATTTGTGGATCCGGACGACCCGGTGATTCAGACCTTGGTGGAGACCAGGTTCTTCACCCAGATACGGCGGCATTTCGACGGGAAAGTTAAGTACCGCGGAGTGACCGTCCGCAGCAAGAAAGAGGTCATGGATTACTGGACAAGCCGCTTCCATGACTCTGTCGATGGCGCTGGCCTTCGAGAAGCCGGATTGGTCTCTGAGGCCCATTCATGGATCTCCGACGGAACCGCGTACATCCCCAGCAGTATGTTTATCGATACTGTCAAACTCGGCGTTAACGCCATGCCGACTAAGGTTAGGTGGAAACGCGGAGTTGCGCGACTCGAGTTGAGCGTGCCGGACTGGATAACGTGCGGTGTGATAAGGGGTGCGCGCGTCCTGAGACCTTGGGACATGTCCTGCAGGTATGCCCTGCAGGCCACAGGCCGCGCGTTGCACGCCACGACTTTGTGGTTAGCCGGCTAAAGCGGCTATTATCTGAGCAGACTGATGTGGACAAAGTACTCGTAGAGCCTTCTCTTAGAGTTCCTGCAGGGCTAAGGAAGCCTGACCTAGTGGTTCGACGAGGAAATAGTGTCTACATCATCGACGCTCAGGTGGTAGCCGACTCTGGAGCGACCACCTTGTCTACAGCGCACGATTTTAAGGTCCGGCACCACAGTTGTGACGCCCTTAGACAGGAAGCCGCACGGGCTTTGGGATTCCTCAGGCCTGGGGAACCTGAGCCAGCTAGGATTGTCGTGTCTTCAGCCACCTTCAATTAGCGGGGCTGTATGGCACAGGAATCCCGGGACCTGCTCAGGTCTCTTGGGCCTACTTCTTTCGGCCGACGTGCCCCGGCCGCAGACAGTGGTGGAGCACACCACGGACGGGCTAAGAGATGTCGGCCGACTGCTGTTGCCTGTCCACGGTATCCGTGGACAGACAACAGTAGTCGGCCGATATCACTTAGCCCGTCCGCGGGGTGCTCCGCCACGGTCCAGGCTAGTTGTGGTGGCGGTAGCTGTCATCATGGAGGATGCCGACATAGGGGAGGGGCTCCGGGGGCGTCAGGAGCTGACGATTTCTTCGACTCGTGCCTTCCAGGGGCTATCGGTCTCGTGGTCATATTTAGCCTTAGATGGAGTTTACCACCTGCTTTGTGCTGCGTTAGTGGGCAACCCGACTCTACGGACGGGGGGGGGGGGTCGGAGAAGGCCCCTCCGGAACGCGACATTCCTCAGACGCAGCTGGCGAGGCACGCGAGGTTCCGCGCTGGGCTCCTCCCCGTTCAGTCGCCCTTACTTGGCGAATCCCTGTTGGTTTCTTTTCCTCAGCTTATAAACAACAAGAAGTGTGACATGTGACACCATCTATTATTGCATAGATCACCACTGAATGGAACAATGTATCATGTAAATGACCACAAACCATCAAGGGTTTTGTTAATGGTTAGCTCGATATACTACAACGGTGTATCCATAAATACAATGTGGGATAGTGGATCAGACGTAATTGTTATAACGCACTCAATGGCAAAAAAAAAAAAAAAAAAAAAGGGTTAATGGGAAAAGATGTTCAGATGACCACCACAAAAGTTGGTAATATCGTAGAGCCATGCATGAGTAAGGAGTACACCGTTCCCTTGGTAGACCAACAAAGCAAAATTTGGAAAATTAAGTCATATGGTCTTAATGAGATAACATCGAATGTGTACGAGGTTGAAGCTAATGAATTAAGTAGAATACTAGAAGTGAATCTACTGTTGCTAGGGAGACCGGTTGGCAAGATAGATATGTTGATTGGTTCAGATTGTTGTCAGTTATTACCTAGAGTGATAAAAACGGTAGGTAACCTCCAGTTGTTAGAAAACTAATTTGGCTATTGTGTTAGAGGTAGCATGAGTACCGGTAAGAACGGAAGAAGCAACAGTGCTTGTGTTAGGGTGAACCATGTTCTATTTGATATTAGCACTCAGAAAATAGAAGTGTTTAGACTACCTGACTTAAGGGTATCCTTGGATAATGTGTTTGGAAACAATACAGATCATGATAATATACCTTGTTTTTGCAGACAGAGTATACCTGATGAATGGACATTAAAGGAAACTACAGAATTGAAATTAATTGAACAGGGTCTTACATTTGATGAGGTCAATAGGGTTTCGGATGATAAATATCCTTGGATAAAGAATCCCGCAAGTCTGCCCAACAATTATCCTAGTGCTATTGCTCGTATGAAAACGACAGAGAAAAGACTGCTCAACCATGATTCAGAACATTGTAAATTATATCAAAACCAGATTGATGAGATGATCGCTGGAGGTATAGCACGGAAAATTACAAAGGCTGAAAGAAAGTCGTATACTGGTCCTGTTCATTACATCCATCACCACGAGGTAATGAAGCAAAATTCCCAATCTAGACCTATGAGAATCATGTTTGATTCATCAGCTTTCTATCACGGTCACCAACTAAATGCGTATTGGACGAAAGGACCAGACATTTTTAATTCATTGTTGGGAGTATTACTAAGGATAAGATAGGAGAAAGTAGTTGTAATGGCTGACATATCAAGGATGTATCATACTATTAGACTAGATGAGAAAGACCAGGATAAACAGATTCATTTGGACGGATTTTAATGTGTTAAAATCTCCTGAACATTATATCATAACGAGGGTTACATTTGGGGATAGGCCAAGCGGTATGATAGCAACATTAGCACTAAGACACACCGCGGAGAAATATACGAGTGAATACCCAGCTGCTGCTAAAATGATAATGAGAAACACTTATGTTGATGACATGGTACAGTCAGTGAGCAGCGAAATAAAAGCTACTGAGCTTATCAAGGAGTCAGAACTTATTCTAGCTAGCGGAGGATTTGTAGTGAAACACTGGGTGACTTCTGCGAATAATCATAATCTCGCGGACATAAAGTTGTTGGAAACTGAAACGGAAAAGGTCTTGGGGATGTCATGGATGCCATGGATGCCTAATTTATTGAGAGGCGAATTGGAATCGAAATTTCCCCCAAAGATTGAGTAGTTATGTAATGTAACTCAGGGTAACGAGTAGGGTATTGGCGTCAATAAAGTCTAAATCGTTCAGGGCAATAGGTGATCATGTTAATATTAGCGATATGCAGGCCGCAGAGAAATTATGGGTGAGAGAAGTCCAAAAGTAATTTTAAAAAAATTGGCAGACGAGATTTAGAAGACTGGGACCTATAATCAAAAATGAAGGCATAATTATTGTAGGTAGCTGTATGAAACATTGGCTGAAACAAAATTGGAATTCTGAAGTGTATATGCTATTACCACACACTAGTAGATTTACTTATTTATATTTGTCACATCTGCATGGTACAGATCACTGGGGGGTAGATACCACGATTTCAAAATTACAAAGGAAATTTTGGGTTTCTGGAGCACTGAGAATTGTGAAATCATTGAGGTATAAATCTGTAATTTGCAAGAAAATATCTCCTAAAGTCGAAGGGCAAAAAAAAAAAGAAAAAAAATGGGCGAACTTATAGAAAAGAGACTCAAACAATCACCACCATTTTGTCATACTGCTTGTGATATGCTCGGTCCGTTCAAAATACGTGACGCAGTCAAGCGTAGGACGTTTGGTAAAGTCTTTTGGATTAACTTTAATTGCATGTCCACCCGAAGTGTGTACATAGACCTGGTTGATGGGTATCATACACAGAGCTTGTTGATGACTTTCAGGCGATTTGTGTCAATTAGAGGTTACCCACGCAGTATGTATTCTGATAGAGGCGCACAACTCGTAACTGCGAGCAAAGAATTAAAGCTAGTGTTTAGCCAAGTAGATTGGAGTAATGTGTGTAAATTTGGAAGAGATGAAGGTATGGAATGGCAGTTCACCAATCAGCTAATGCCCCATGGCAAAATGGGGTGAGTGAAGCATTGATTAGAAGTGTGAAGCGTTCATTGAAGGTCATGGTAGGCGAAAACACTTACATTCGGGGAATTGCAGACTGCATTCTTTGAAGTAGCTAATCTTCTGAAGGAATGGCCAATCGGCCTCAAACGTGGGTCTGATGTGAATGCTGCATGTTACTTATGTCCCAATGAACTGCTGTTGGGTCGTGCTTCCAATCATGTACCAGTGGGAACATGGGCTCAGTGTAACATGAATCGCCGATTGGAATTCCTGAATAGTATAGTAACAGGATTTTGGCGTAAATGGCAAAGAGATTCCTTCCCTGCTCTTCTAGTGCAGCAAAAGTGGCATGTTGCCAAGAGGAACCTACGAGTGAATGATTTAGTACTTGTACAGGATAATAATGCCTTAAGAGGACACTGGAGGTTGGCTCAAGTTGTTGAAGCTCCGGCTGCACGAGATGGGCTTGTAAGGGATGTAGCAATTAGATACAAGAACCAGATCTCAGGATCGAAGTATGAAGGGCTAGAGGATGTGCAGATTAAACGATCAGTACGCCGCCTCGTAGTAATCCTTCCCATAGATGAACAGTAATTTTAAGACGAGGTGGGGAGTGTATCATCACTAAAACGATGATATTGGTAATTGAGTTGTTTGTATGAATCATTCAGGATGACTTGGTACTTTGTATATTTATATATTCAAGTATTGATTTTTTTGTATCTATTTAACATATAATTACCAAATAAATGTATTACATGTTTATTCCGTTGGGATCTTATATAATGTACTGTATTTGTGAAGGGAATAATTCCTGCGCATGTCGTTATGCATTTGTTCACGTGGGCGTTACTAGGATAGATGACGCTCATTACACTCACATTCTTGTCGGTGATTGCGTGGAGTGAAGTGGGCTGTGAATGAGGGACCAGCAACCAAGGTGAAAATGTTGTGAAAACTTAGGTCCCTGCCCAGGCGATGTTTTTGGCTTTCACATTAAAAGGCTTGGAACACTAATGTGAGTTACGATTTCTAGTTTTATGTAAGATATGGCAGGAGCATTGCAATACGGTTAATAGATAATTTACATAAAATAATACTGAGTCCAATATATTGCTTGTATAGAGGAATATGGTATAAAACACATGCTTGCAATGGCTTAAGTTGTAAATAAAATTATAACCATGTAATACAGTCATAGAAGGAGAATGTTGAACTCCTTAATTTGTTACTCATGTCTGTACATTACACGCTATTATTATCCTTGTAGTTGCGATTACTCAAACACTTATTATATGGGAATTTAGGAGAGGATTATGCTCGTTCTGATTCCAATGTAGGCTGTATAGGTGATTTTGTTATTATTCGATGGTTTCAATAAATTTCACGTTATGATGTACAGTATAATGTGGAGTTTTAGTGTGAAACACACATATAGGGAAAACAATTAATAGCTGAGGTATTAAATAGAGCAACATAGAAAGACATAAAGTAATAAATACTCACATAATTCACTGCCAATTCTTCAAACCAACAAAACTGAACCATTCAACAGAATCAACATACATAGACGTAAGGTCATAGATACACGTACAAGTGAATCTACAACCAAATTTTTAAATCCACATTGGTCAACCTAAAAAACTATACATATAAGCCAACAGCTGTATGTTGACCAACGAACAAATACTAATAGACAGACTCCTAGTAAATAGATAAAGATAGCATTGAATAATACCGAGCACTATATAAATATATCAATTCTCAGATATATAGAAGCCAATAAATACATACCAAACATCACCCAGTACATTTTGACACAATATTTAAGAAAGATACATTTCTTCTAACGTATTTTATCAAAGACAATACACCTCTAAGGTACAAATCATAATACTAAGACACAATAAATATAATTGGAATTCTGCAATCAAGTATTTCTAGATACTCAGTATCTTTCCTGTTAACCCATATATAAAAACTTAATATCACATTAACTTTAAACTAGTTTAGACTAGCGAATTTCTCATATGGTTACAATGAGGATAAGCGTGAAAAGGATTTGTTCCGGTCCTTGGCCCCTCCCACGTGTGTGGTTAGCTGTATTGTGAAAAGGGAATTTGGGTAGCAGTTATCGACCTTTCCAATCGCGGGAACCA
The DNA here is from genome assembly GCF_046742065.1 of Oratosquilla oratoria. NCBI lineage: Eukaryota > Metazoa > Arthropoda > Malacostraca > Stomatopoda > Squillidae > Oratosquilla > Oratosquilla oratoria. The sequence continues at coordinate 190,532 of NW_027467457.1, read as the reverse complement.
GTAGTATTCTGAGTTCATACAGTTATATATATATATATATATATATATATATATATATATATATATATATATATATACATATGTATGTATGTATATATATATATAATACAAAAGAGGAATGTCTGGGGAGGAATGACAGGAGAGGACAGACGATGGGGTGAATGGAGAGGGGTTGTGTATAGATGATGCTGTGATGCATGATGGGGATTGGGTGGGGGATGGGGGGTGGGGAAGTATGCATGAGAAAAAAAAGTTGAAGCAGCCCGAAGGGGGAGTCGCCGAATCTATGAAGCGGCCTTGCTGTGGATGTGCTGTGTCTTGCAACACTGCTTCTGACCCAGGGCAGTGGACAGGATGCAGAGATGACCCGTCACCCAGGAGGTGCCAAGATAAGAGGGAGGAAGGAGGGTGGAGGGGAGTGGAATATATAGGAAATGGAATGGGTGGGAGTGGTTTCTATGCCTTTTTCTTTTTGGCTACGCCCCGTGTAGGGGGAAAAAGCCTTTGGTATATGTATGTATGTATATATATA
>NW_027467457.1:155000-185000 GCF_046742065.1 Oratosquilla oratoria | reverse complement strand
GTCACCACGTAATCTATATTCTCATGACTTGGTTTTCGGTGGAGGAATTAATTGTCAATTGATTAATTTTGTTGTTGTAAAGTTCTTATATTTGTTTTGTTGGCTTTTTGTTATTCATTAAATTAGTTATTTATGTTAACTTCCGTTTGGATTTGCCTTAACCACATCAAGGCCACTAAGTACGAACCCCTCCTAGACATATTTCCATATCTCCTTGCGGAAGGCATAACATATAATGGGGGCCCGTCCGGGATCCTCTTACCCGAACAAAAACTAAGAAGGTGTGAGATATACGAGCGAAACGTAATACATAAGTTACACTTGCATTCCCACAACCATCGAAATTGTCCATCTGTCCGGTAAACTTGCAACTCAGTACCCCAGTACCGTAATTCAGTTAATCGTAAATACGCCATTGCACATGACCACGTTAAACTCTTGCAGCTGTAAATTTCGTAAGAGTACTGAAGTAGGATCCGTTTAGGATACGTGTGAGAACGTTAATTCTATCCTACTTACGGCATGTAGTTTTGGTTAATGTATTCTGTCCCAAAGATTTATAATATTCGTGGGAGTCGAGTATTATAATTCTACTTGTATCTCTTGTCCGGTATACCACGTAAGCGAACCAAGCGTTCTACCTTGCTGAGTAGCAACTGTTAGCGAGTAAAAATTTCGCGATGTCAGAACTGAATATCGAAAACTTTGTTGAGAACCCCTCGGTGGAAGAACTGATAATTCAGAACCCAAATAAAGAATGTCTAAAAGAAACAAGATGGGAATTAACGTATCCAGCGAACATTAGTAGAACTGAATTAGTTCAACTAATATTGAGTCACATAGATCAGTTGAAGAAAACGGAAGACGAAGACGGAGAATTTGAACGCTTAGAACAAATAGTTGCAGCCAAATTAGACATTAGCCCTACGAAAGAGACTCAACTAGACCCTCTAGAGTATCAGATACTTGAAAGGAAGATGAAGCATGAACTGCAAATTAAGGAACTCGAAGTGCAGCGTCAAAGAGAGTATGATAGAGAGCAAAGAGAACATGACAGAGAGCAAAGACAGCATGAAAGAGAGCAAAGAGAGCATGATAAAGAGCAAAGAGAGCATGATAAAGAGCAAAAAAGAGAGCAAAGACAACACGAACTTGAAATGAAACGACTCGAACTATCGACCCCAAGTCAACAAGTGGTTTCAAATTCAAGTAAGTTAGATATTTTGCAGTACACCAAACTTATTCCCTCTTTCTCAGACGAGAATCCAACCTTATTTTTTCGAGAATTTGAAGATGTAAGTAAACATTTTGCAATTCCCCAAGCAGATTGGATATGGTTAGTTAAACCAAAGTTGTCCACAAAAGCGTTACAAGTATGTAACAATCTGGAAAATAACACTGATTACGAAACGGTCAAACAGACAATTCTTTCCGCTTATGAAATTTCCACCGAAGGCTATCGACAAACATTTCGAAATTCAAACAAACTTAGCCATCAGACATACATGGAATTCGCGTCAGACAAACTACGAGCGTTAAGAAAGTGGATTAAATCGGCATCAGCCGATAATCTTGAGAAAGTAGTGAACTTGATCGCGTTAGAGGAATTCGTGCGTAAAATTCCTCACTACTTGAAAATTCACATTGTTGACAAGGAGGAATTTGACCTTATGAAAGCAGCCAAATTGACTGATACCCTCTCATTGATTCACAAAAATGTTGGAAAGGACAGTAACCGCCAACAACCTCATGTAAAACCAACTAGTGGTAGTAAAGATGGGAAAATTGATAGCCCTAGTTTCCCTCTTTGTTTCTTCTGTAAGAAACCAGGACATGTAATTGCAAATTGCCCAGACCCAAAATGTAAAGTAGCTCAAAAGAATATAAAATCTGTAGCTTCCTTTAACCATTCTACTGCCAATTCTGTAGATCCTTTTCAGCCCTTCCGTTCAACGGGAACAGTATCACTTGGTCCAGACCACGTAGAACACAACCTCCAAATAGTACGGGACACAGGAGCAGCACAGTCCCTGCTACTTCAGTCAGCATTGCCGGGAGTCCAACGTAATTATACAGGAGAACGTGTATACTTGCAGGACTTCCACAATCCCTTCTCAGTACCTCTGGCAAAGGTGCACCTGAACTGTGGACTCATCAAGGATACTGTCTCCGTAGGAGTAAGTGAAACGGCAACCCTACCTGTTCCTGAAGCAGATTTTATATTAGGTAACGATCTAGCAGGAGAACTAGTACATCCTCCTTTAATTGTTTCTACTTCTCCCCTACCATATAACCCAACTTCTACCATAGAGCAAACCCAACCCAACCTATTTCCAACCTGTGCTATCACACGATCCCAAGCGCCAGCTAACCAACCAACTCTTACCTCTCCAACCACCCCAACCACCCCGCTTACACTACCCTCCGAGCTGAGCATCAAAGAGGCTCAACAGAACGACCCTTCACTAGTTCCCTTGTTCAATAAAACCATTCCCAAGGAGGATATCCTACATACTCCTTCCTTTTATTTGCACGAAGGAATACTGATGAGACTATATAAACCTCGTCATCTTTCTGATGATGATACCTGGGCAGAATGTCACCAAATTGTTTTACCTGTTAACTTGAGGACTCAGGTAATAGAGATTGCTCATGCTGGACACTCAGGACACTTAGGTATTAAGAAAACTTATTTACGACTCTTGTCAGAATTCTTTTGGCCGGGCATGAAAGCAGAGGTAAGTAGATTCGTTAAATGTTGCCACACTTGCCAAATAGTAGGCAAGTCAAACGAGTCTATTCCTCCGTATCCCCTTCAACCCATTAAAGTACCTAGTGAACCCTTTCAGAAACTAGTGATTGACATAGTAGGCCCGTTGCCTAAAACCAAGAAGGGTAACCAGTACATTTTAACAGTTCTTTGTCCCACTACCAGGTACCCTGAAGCTTTTCCTTTAAAGAATATTTCTGCTAAGAGTGTAATTAAGTGTTTAACTCACATGTTTACTTCCTTTGGTATTCCTCAGGAAATACAGTCAGATAGAGGTTCTAATTTCACTAGCAAACTCTTTACCCAAGTCCTCAAGGAATTAAATGTTAAACAGTCTCAGTCTACAGCGTACCACCCCGCCAGTCAGGGAGTTCTAGAACGATGTCATCAAACGTTAAAGAATATGATACGTAAATTCTGTTACGAGGAAGACCGTGACTGGGATGAGGGATTGCCTTTCCTCCTCTTTACGCTCCGTGAAACACCATCCGAAGCTCTGGGTGTTTCTCCCTTTGAATTGTTATATGGAAGGAAGGTAAGGGGACCCCTCAAGGTAATCAAGGACCATATCATATCTTCTTCTACCTCACCTTTACAGTCTGTTAACCAGTATATTGTTTCCCTTAAGGATAACCTAGCCAGAATTCATTCCTTTGCCTTGAAGAACCTTGAACATGCACAAAGTAAAATGAAGGTTAATTTTGATCAGAAATCTCGTAAGAGAGAATTCAAGGAGGGAGATATGGTTCTTGCATACATTCCTATCTCTGGACAGCCTCTTCAAGCTAAATACCATGGTCCTTATAAAATTCAGAAAAAGATGTCAGAATATAATTACGTACTAGAAACCCCTGACAGACGTAAAACTACTCAACTTGTTCATGTTAACTTGCTTAAGCCATACCTTGCCAAAATACCACTAGACAGTTCAGTCAAACCATTGCTTTCGCTAAATCATGGTCCCAGTAAAATACCTATGTCAACCGACCGTCCACGAGTCCACGAACCGACGTTGCCACATTTCGATCCTCCCACAGTCGGCAACAACAGCGACATCTTGAACAACCTACTTTCGTACCTTAACCACTTGAATCCTGATCAAGCTAAGGAAATTTCTGAAATTATTTCTAGTCACAGATCCTTGTTCCGAGATGATCCTGGCCGTTGTAACCTGACGTCCCATGAGATTCAACTATATCCAGGAACTTCTCCTAGCTACCAGCACCCGTACCGACTGTGCACGGACTACCGCCGGGTGAATGCAGTTCTGCGTTCACCTAACTTTGACGTCCCCTTCGTTCTCCAGACGGACGCAAGTGATCAAGCCGTCGGAGCTGTTCTACTCCAAGAACATGATGGGATATTGCATCCTGTCGCGTACCACTCAGCTCAACTAGATAAACACCAAAGGCAGTATTCGACCACCGAGAAGGAGCTACTGTCTATCATCTCTGCCCTGCGGAAGTTCGAATGCTACGTAACACCCAGCTCGACCCCCTTACGGATATTCACGGACCACAATCCGTTAATATTCCTTGAACGGAACAAGAACAATAATAGGAGGCTATTACGTTGGTCCTTGTTCCTCCAACAATACCTCCTCGATATAAAATTTATCAAGGGTTCTGAAAACCTCCTTGCTGATGCCCTTAGCCGTCCTGATTAGAACTCCCAACTCGTCTGTTCTCCTGAGTTGATGAGTTCTAGGGGGGGGGGGTGATGGCCCACCATCCTCCATGTATATAAAATTATCTGTATCTGTGTTATCCTGTACTTGTTAGGTAATTACGTATGTACGGTAAAAACTGCTTGTATACTTTATGGGATCTACTCTCTCTAAGCCGACGGACGTGAAAACCAGTTCTGTCCGGTTCATCCTTCGCCTTCCTCCCGTCCTCGCCAACTGTATATAATGCCTGCCGGCTCCTAGAGCGAGCAGACTATTTCGCTGGCGAGCGGCGCGTAACTTAACCTCTCCCATATCGCTTTTGCTCTAGTACCGTGGCGTCACCACGTAATCTATATTCTCATGACTTGGTTTTCGGTGGAGGAATTAATTGTCAATTGATTAATTTTGTTGTTGTAAAGTTCTTATATTTGTTTTGTTGGCTTTTTGTTATTCATTAAATTAGTTATTTATGTTAACTTCCGTTTGGATTTGCCTTAACCACATCAAGGCCACTAAGTACGAACCCCTCCTAGACATATTTCCATATCTCCTTGCGGAAGGCATAACAATATATATACTTATATACATATATACATATATATATATATATATATGTGTGTATGTGTGTATACACACACACGCACACACACACTATATATATATATATATATATATATATATATATATATACATAAAACAATAAATAAAATGGGTGAAAATTGAAACAGGTGATAAAATGTCACTCAACATAGATACATAAGGATGACAATATGTTGAGTGACATTTTATCACCTGTTTCAATTTTCACCCATTTTATTTATTGTTTTTTTTCTTTGTAAGATAATCCTTACGTATTTACGTTGAGTGGCCTCTCCTGTTTTCTATACTATTGTATTTAAGTTATACTTTGTTGTGACACTATGTACTTTGAAAATGTCTTTAGACGAAAACGTTCAGTATTCCGATCTTTAATTTCCTCGTGGTTACAAGCAAAAATCTTTATTCACGTGTTTTTTTGTGATTATTGTTATATATATATATATATATATATATGTATATATCTATATACACACATATATATATACATATATATAACAAAGGCGGAGCATGCCGACAGGAGACCTTTTGGTCCATATCTAGGTCGGATGCGAAAAAATCATAATAATGATAGATGAATAAGTATATCAATAAATAGAATATAATCATGTAAATGATGAATTAAACACATAAATAAATGCATAGGTATAGTTAAATAATAACAAACGGATAAATTGTAAATAATAATCAATTGACATAACTAATGGTAGATGAGAATCAAGCAAATAATAATAAACAGACAAATGATACATACATACATACATACATATAACAAAGGCTTTTTTCCCCTTTACAAGGGAGGGTACCCAAAAAGAAAAAGGCATAGAAATCACTCCCACCCATTTCATTTCCCATATATTCCACTCCCCTCCACCCTCCTTCCTCCCTCCTATCTTGGCACCTCCTGGATGACGGGTCATCCCTGTATCCTGTCCACTGCCCTGGGTCAGAAGCAGTGTCGCAAGACACAGCACATCCACAGCAAGGGCGCTTCATAAATTCGGCGACCCCCCCTCTCCGTCCCCTCATGCAGAAAAGGAGAAGACGTGGAGAAATCCCTTCGGGCTGCGTAAAAAGAAAAAAAGAATTCATACATACTTCCTCACTCCCATCCCCCACCCACTCCCCCTCATGCATCACAACCTCATCTATACACAACCCTTCTCCATTCACCGCTATCTTCTGTCCTCTCCCTTCCTTCCTCCACAGACATTCCTCTCTTTTGTAAAGCCCCTTTCACCCCATCCATCCATCTCATCCTATGACGTTCCCTCATATTCACTCCTTCCACCTCCTCCTTCCACACTTCTTTTACTAGTCTTTCTTCACTTATTCTTTCCATGCGTCCAAACCATCCTAATACTCTTTCATCGACCCTATCTCCCAGCTCCCTCTCCACCCCTGTTCTCCTCTTCATCTCCTCATTTCTCACTCTATCCAGCCTAGTAACACCCTATCATACTTCTCAGACATTTCATCTCAAACACATTCAAACTCCTTCTCTCTTCTTCTCTCATGTTCCATGTTTCTGCCCCGTACATTGCTGTTGGCATAATCACTCCTTCATATAACCTCCTCTTAGCATCCATTCCCAGTAGTCTATTTCTCATTACACTTTTTAATCCACCAAGGCATTTACTCGCTTCTCTCAATCTACATTCTACCTCCACCCCCACTCCTCCCTTTCCTGTCACATTCACACCCAAGTATCTAAAACTATCCACTTCCTCCAGTTTCTCACACTTAATGCTCACTTCCACCCTCCTGTCACTCTCTCCCCTTGTACATCTCATCACCTTACTTTTTCCCACATTTATCTTTAGCTTCCTTCTTTCACACACCTTCTCAAACTCTGTCACTAACTTCCTCAATCCCTCCTCTGATCCTACTACAATCGCAATGTCGCCAGCAAACAACAGCAGGCTCACCTCCCACTTTTCTTCATTTTCTTTAAACATCTCCAACCCCTGACCCACTACCCTTGCATTCACCTCTCGCACCACCTCATCCATGTAAAGATTGAACAGCCAGGGCGAAATAACACATCCCAGGCGAAGTCCCACCTTCACCTCAAACCATTCACTCTCTCCATTTCTAATCCTAACGCAAGCTCTACTACTCTCATAAAAACTCTTGACTGCTCTTAACAGCTTTCCTCCTATCCCATATATCTGCAGTACCTCCCACAGTGCCTTCCTGTCTACCCTGTCGTAAGCCTTTTCCAGATCCATAAAAGCCAAAAAAAAACCTCCTTAACTTTTCCTATAGCTTTCTCACAAATGATAACAAAACAAATAAACAAATAAGATATATTATAGTCATTACAGCATCTTGCTTAGGTGTTTATCTAGATGATTCTTAAAGCTTCGAACTGAACTACATTGCACTCCCTCTGCAAGAAGTTTATTCCATTAATTAACTACATGGTTGGCAAAGTTGTTTCTACCCACTTCCAAATTAAATCTATCTCCTGACAGTTTGAGACCATTGATTCTTGTCTGATTCTCATTCAGTGTGAAAATTTTGTCACTTTTGAAGTTGTCAATTCATTTTAGAATCTTAAAGACCTGTATAAGTCACCTCTGGGTCTACGCTTTTTTTTAGGGAAAACAGATTGATATGTTTTAGTCGATTTTCGTATGATTTATTTTTGATATTTGAAATCAGTTTTGTGATTCACCGTTGTACTTTTTCCAATCTGTCGATGTCTTTAATGAGATTCGGTAACCATTAGGAAAAAGCATATTCCAAATGTGGACGAACTAACAATTCATATAGCTTGTTAATGAGTGATGGACTTTTGAATTCAAAAGATCGCACAATCAGTCCTAAAATCTTAATTGCTTTCTCAGGGGCTGAAATACACTGCTTAGATGATTTGAGATCGTTACTGATATTTACACTCAGATCCTTTTCACTACCCACTTTTGTTAACGAATTTCCAAATAACTTGTAATCGTACTTACTGTTATTTTTACCTATGTGCATTACCTTGCATTTACTTGTGTTAAATTTCCTTAACCACTTTTCAATCCATTACTGTAATTTATCTAACTCTTCTTGAATATCTAATTGGTTTAAGTGATCATATGCCTTTCCGCACAGTTTTGTATCATCAGCAAATTTGAAAACAGTAGATTTTAGTCCGTGGTCTATATAATTTATATATATATTATGAATAGAAGTGGCCCAAGAACGGAACCCCGAGGAACTCCACTCGTAATATTTTTCCATCTAGAAGTTTTTCCATATAAAACAAATCTCTGTTTTCGACCATTCAACCTATTACTAGCCCAACTTAACTGGCTACCACTTATTCCATGTGAAGCTGATTTAGTAAGTAGTCTTTCGTGTGGGACGGTATCAAAAGCTTTTGCAAATTCTAGATATATTAGATTTATATTGTTTCTTTTGTCATAATTCGAGATTACTGTGTTGCAGAATTCGAGTAAGTTAGTCAGGCAAGAACGTTTCCGTCTGAAACCATGCTGGCTATCGTTTATCAAACAGTTACTTTCTAAATGATGTTCGACAGCATCTCTGATGATAGTTCCCATCCTTTTTCTTGCGATTGAAGTCAACCTTATAGGCCTGTAATTATTTTAATTCTTCTTGTCACCTTTTTTGGGGATTAACGTTAGCTAGCTTTCATTCTCTTGGGACATCTCCGGATATGGTGGATTTCTTATATATATATATATATATATATATATATATATATATACTATATATATATATATATATATTATGTATGTATATATATATATATATATATATATATATATATATATATATACATACATACATACATATACCAAGGCTTTTTCCCCCTTCCAAGGGAGGTAGCCAAAAAGGGAAAGGCATAAAAACACTCCCACCCATTTCATCCCCAAATACACTCCACACCCCTCCCACCCTTCCTCTCATCTGAGCACCTCCTGGATGACGGGTCATCCCTGCACCCCGCCCACCGCCCTGGGTCAGAAGCAGTGTCGCAAGACACAGTACATCCACAGCAAGGCCGCTTCATTTAATCGGCGACCCCCCCTCTCCGTCCCCCTTTGCATATAAGGAGAGGACGGGGAGAAATCCCTTCGGGCTGCGTCAAAATTTACTCACACATACTACCCCACCCCCCTGCCCATTCCTCCTCATGCAGTCACAACATCATCCATATACAACCATTCTCCACTCACCTCTGTCTTCCGTCCTCTCCCTTCCTTCCTCAACAGACATATACATATATATACATATATATACATATATATACATATATATATATATATACATATATACATACATATACATATATATATATCATCTTACCTTACATGGGGTGCCGTATCGATTTGGACATTGGCCACCATGAAACTCCATTCCTCTCTGTACATAACTCTTCTTAACAAGATGACATTTGTTATTTTTTTCCCCACAGATGTCCTTAACCCGTCTACATATTTTCTGCTTTGTCTTCCTCTTGCCTTTTTTCCTTCTATTTTTCCCGTTAGGCATGTATGTTCTAATTGTTGATTTCTCATGACGTGTCCTACAAAGAGTAACTGTCTTTTCCTGATAGTTACTATTATTTCCCTCCGTGTTCTTATTTGCTGCAGTATTTCTTCGTTTGTTTTAAATTCTATCCGTGAAATTTTCAGCATCCTTCTCCAATTCCACATTTTTACTACTTCTATCCTGTCTTGCATTTGTTTACTAATTGTTCAAATTTCACATACATAAAATAATACTAAGTGCTTAAGTTTGTTGGAATTATTTTTCGTTATGGCTATCCTTCTCTTTATCTCTTCGTCGCTTTTCTCATCCCAAGTAAACATGCTTCCCACGTAAATGAATTGGTCCGCCTGTGTCAATATTTTTCCTTCTACTTGAATTCTTAACCTTGGACATTCTTGATTTTCATCATTACCATCACTTCTGTTTTATTTTTGTTTTTTCGCTGTTAGATCTCTGCTTCTACTTGCTTCTACTAGTGCTGTAACTAGTTCCTGTACCTGAGCTTCCGATTCTGCGAGTTACACACTATCGTCTGCCTATCTAATATTATTAAGATATCTTCCTCCTATTGTTACTTCTTTTAGATGGTAAATATCTCTCATGATTACCTCACTGTATAAATTAAACAGGTCTAGCGACATTACACATCCCTGTCTCACGCCTCTTTCAATCTTTTGACAATCATACAGTTCTTCTCCTATTTTCACTGCTGCTTCTTGCGTCCAATAGAGATTTGCGATTAACCTTAAATCCTTCCCATCCACCCCTATTTTCTTCAACATCTCTATTAATTCATTGTGTCTTACTTTGTCAAATGCCTTTTCGTAGTCCACGAAACAGGCATTTAGATTTCTTTGCACCTCTTAACATATTTTTAGCTAGTATACTTACAACAAAATTGCATTACTTGTTCCCTGATCTGGTACAAACCAATATCGTTCATCAGCTATTTCTGGCCTTATTTTGTTCCTTATTCTGTTAATAATAACTCATAAGATGATTTTTGTTAAGCGTTTCATGATACTCATTGTTCTATGTTTGTTACATTCTAAAGTCCCATGTATTTTAGTAAAGCCATGAACACGGACTAGCACATTTGTTCTGTTAATTCCCCAGTTCCATAGTCTTTATTGGCTATTTCTGTCATAATTTTCATTCCAAAATCTCCCAAAGCTTCAAATATTTTTGTTGCCATTCCATCTGCTCCTAATGCTTTTCCTTTTGCCATTTTTGATAGTGCTGCTTTTATTTCATCTTCCATTATGTATGGACCCTCCTCATTAAAAGTGTTCTTCCCTTACATCTGCAAAAAGTTCCCCGATGTATTCTTTACATCTATTCTTTACTTCTACTCCTTTTTATTTCATTGCTACTGTCCCGTCTTTCTTGAAAATTGCTATATTTTTTTGTGTCTTCTTGTTTTTATTACTTGACTCTCGTTTGTTGGGGCATATATTTGTCTTTCCTCAAAGTGTAGCCATTATTACTCTGTCAAAAATGGGCCAATATCCCATGATACATTTGACTACCGTTTCTGTCATTAATATACCCACATCTCTACAGTATGTACTGTGTCTCTTTCGGAGTATATTATCTGGCTGCCATCACTCATCTCCATACATCCCACCCCAGGCCATCTCACTTCTCCAAATCCCATGATGTCTATTTTCATTCTGTTCGTTTATTTCTATGTTTGTTAGTTTGCCCGTCTGGTATAAGTTTCTGATGGTCCATGTAGCGATCTTTAGTTTATTTCTAATTGTGTTTGTGCCGGGTTTTTTTTTTTTTTTTTTTATAGGCAGTCGTTTGCTGACGGTCAAGAGCCACCTACTTCCCTTGGAGATCTCGACCGGGCGAGGTAACTACTCCATTATTTTTGGAATAGTTCCCATTTACGCCTGTCCTTCTTTTTCTTTGTCTTGTTTGCTCCATGTTTTCTTGGAAGGTTGCGTATTAAGGTTTCCAGCGCTTTTCCACGTCATAGTTATTGGCTATGAACCTAGCCTTGCCTGAAAAGGCATACACTACAAGGCAACAGGGAGTTTGTGTTCAGCGTTGTCCTTCTCCTAGCCTTTACCTAAAGAGGCATATCATACAAGGTAGCAGGAACCGAATATACCGTCGATTACATAACAACTCCCTAACCTTCTTCCTATCCCCCACCCACTTCCTTCCATACATCACAGTATCATCCATACACAACCATTCTCGCCTCACCCCTATCTTCTGCCTTCTCCATTTCTTCCTTAATAGACAATCCCCTCTCGCTCAATGTTCCTTTTACCCCATCCATCCATCTCGTCCTCGATCACCCGCTCATGTTCACTCAATCCACCTCTGTCTTCCACACTTCTTTCACTAATCTTTCTTTACTCATTCTTTCCATGGATGCAAACCATCCCAATACTTTTTCATCAACCCTATCTCCCATCTCCTTTTCCACCATTACTCTTCTCCTCACCTCCTCATTTCTCACTCTATCCAACCATGTAAGCCCTACCATACTTCTCGATATTTCATCTCAAGCATATTTACTCTTCAACTCTTATGTTCCAAGTCTCTGTCCCATACAGTGGTGTTGGCACAACCACACCTTCATACAGTCTCCTCTTAGCATCCACTCCCAAATGTCTATTTCTCATTACACTTTTTAATCTCCCAAGACACTTGCTTCTCTCAATCTACAATCTACCTCCTCCACTCCTCCCTTTCCCACCACATGCGACCCCAAATATCTAAAGCTATCCACTTCCTCCAGCCACTCTCCTTTAGTAATCACTTAGTCAGAACTTTACACCTCAGTAGGACTTGACTAAATGTTAATTGCAATATACACATATATACAATTCAACTTACTCCGGCAGCATCACTAGCCTACGAGGGTTCTGCATAAATTACTTAAATTTGTGTGGTTACTTCCTTCTATATTGCGTTGTACATACGCTAATTGTCGGAGAGCAGGGCCAATCAAACAAGTTTAAGTTACAATCTAATAATTAGCAATCAGTCACACCAATAATTAATAATACATGTATATATATATATATATATATATATATATATACATATATATATACATATATATATATATATATGATATTCACATATACACATAGCTAACCATCAATCTCACTCACACCAATAATTAATACAATTTTATATATATTCACACAATCTAGCAATGAGTTTAGATTTCGATGTCACTCGACTGCTTAGGACAGCAAATATCAACGGCGCGGCGGGGCAACAGCAACCGGCTCTTCACAGTGTCCACAATGTTCACAATGTTCACAATGTTCACAACTTTTACAGAATACACTATCACAACTCTGGCAGTCAATACTGTTATGAGAGTCAATACTTCACAAGCTTCTTCTAGCCGTGTGTAATTAACATCGACGACACCTATCACTGGAGGGGGGGGGGATTCACTCGCCTAGTTGAACGATGAAGTGAGTTGACTGGTCCAGCCTGCAGCTCCTTGCCGACCGTACTTCTTTCACTGGTCCAAGCTCACCCAGACGATTCGATGCAGAACGAAGTCTCGATGGTGATGCAGTGATATGCCGGCTAGGCCGTAATTTAGCTCCAGCAGTCCCGACTTCCACCAGCTCTGTCTGTCGACTCTTGACTGTTCCATTGTGGTCCTTCTCTTTTCCTCCACCCTTTCCTCTACCCTTTCCACCCACCCTTTCCTCGGAGTTTCTGAGTTTCGAGGTTTCAAAGTTTCAGAGTTCTGAAGCTTCAGAGATTCTAAGTCTTGGTATTTGAAGCTACAGAGATTCGAATTTCAATTACGCAAGTCGGTAATACTCTTCCAAACCACTCCGTTCTTTCTAACTGTAACTGATTTATTAGTTAACCCGCTGTTTATGTATATGTATAATTCAGCCGAAATTTACGAGTCACAAGGGATCTGTGACACTCGCCCACACAGAAAGATATTGCTCCACGTAATGTCTAACCAATTACCTCAATAATAATTACATAGAGACATTGATATGTAATTGAATTTAAATATAATTGCACAACTATAATATCCCATAACAATAAGTACAATTACTACAATTGTACGTCTTTCTCGAGCAGTCGGAACATCAGGTCAGCTCCAACATTTGCAAATCCTTTGATGTACCGATGACCACGTTGAACTGCTGGAGGTACAATGCCCACCCCATGATTCGGGCGTTGGCGTTCTTGGAGGTCCTGAGGCTCGAAAGAGGCATGTGATCAGTCTCTAAAATAAATTTATCTCCGTAGAGAAAGTAGTAATACTTTTTGACACCCTCTACAGCTGCAAGCAACTCCTTTTCCACCGTACTATAGTTCAACTCCGCTGGCTTCAGCTTCCTACTATGATAACTAACAAGGAAAATATCCCCATCCTTTTCTTGCTTCAGGATAGCTCCAATGCCTTCTTGGGACGCATCGGTCCGTATGATGAAAGGCTGGTTGAAGTCCGATAGTTGAAGTATCGGCTCCTTGCAGAAGAGGTTCTTAAGCGTCGTAAACGCATCCTTCTGTTCAGGCCTCCATGTCAACTTGTTATTAGCATTCTTCTTAAGAAGCTCTGTCATTGGCAAGGTGAGGACAGTGAAATTCAAATTCTGAACGAACCTGCGGTAGTAGCCAACAAGTCCCAAGAACGATCGAACCTGCTTCTTTGTGGTCGGTCGGGATGCATTCTTGATCTTTATTATCTTCCTATCCTAGCATCCACATCGTCCTTCGCCTAAGGTATATCCCAGGAACTGTACTTCCTGCTGGAAAAGTTTGCATTTGGACGGTTTGACTGTCATATTCACTGAACTAAGTCTCTTAAGTACCTTCTCGAGGATCTCCAGATGTTCCTCGAAGGTAGAGGAGTGGATGAGTATATCGTCCACAAAAGCTTCCACTCCATGGATGCCGTGCAACACTTATCGCATGGCACGGTTAAAAGCTGCTGGGGAGTTGGTAAGTTCAAAAGGTAGTACCTTGAACTGGTAGAGTCCGTTGGGTGTTGCAACTGCCGTGATCTGTTTGCTTCTCTCCTCCAGCGGAATCTGGAAGAATCCTTTCGCCAAATCCATCTTGGAAAAAATATTGGAGATGGCGACCTTTGCAAATATTTCCTGCTGGTCACTCATTGGCTCTGCATCCACCTGGGTTACTGCATTTACTCCGCGGTAATCTCCACGGATTCGCACACCTCCATCCTTCTTGCGTACAACGGCTATAGGACTGCAGTAGGGAGACGATGACTTCTCTATGATGCCTGCAGCTTCCATGTTGTCGATCTCCTTCTTGACTGCGTCTACCAGACGAATGGGTATCGGGTATGGCTTCAATCTGACTGGTACGCTGCTCGTCAACCGTATTTGCTTCCAGTCCACCTTGGCGACTCCAGGCTTATCGGAGAACACTGCGGAATGTCGTTGGAGAATAGTAATTGCACGTTTCTTCTGCTCTGGACCAAGCCTCGGAGGGACTTGCACATCCGCCACAGTTTCGCCTTGGATAGCTTCGGGGGTAAGGGATGCGCAATCTACCAATTCCTCAACCTCTGGTACAACCACGGCAGCACAGATCATCTGCGACTGCTTAAAATGGCCTTCGACAAGCCGCAAACACTCGCACTGCTCGGGTGATAGCACATGATCTCTATTCAGCAAACATTCTTGGCCAACTGCCGAACATGCAACTTGAGGTGTGTAATATTTCTTCAGCATGTTAATGTGGAACCTCTTTTGGTCTGGTCCCACTTTCACTATGTAGTTCAAGTCACTGAGGCGTTTGACTACTTCAAAAGGTCCTTGCCACTGTGACAGCAACTTGTGCGCGATGGGTAGAAGGAGGAAGCACTGGTCTCCTTCTTCGAAGATCCTCAGCTTCGTTTTCTTGTCGTAGTACGACTTCTGGACTTCCTTAGCTTTGAGTAGCTCTTGCTTTGCTACTTCACAGGTCTCCCGTAGTCGTTCGGCCAAGTCCAACACATATGCGTAAGTTGTCTTCACTGCGAGGTCAGGCTCTTCTTCATCCCAGAGTTCTCGCAGTACTTGCAGAGGACCACGAACTGACCTGCCGTAGACCAACTCAAATGGCGAGAACTGTAGTAAAGCTTGGGGTACTTCGCGGTAGGTGAATAGTAGAGGGGCGGTAAATTGTGGCCATTCCTTAGGTTGCTCTGCTACCATCCGCTTCAGCGTATTCTTGAGAGTGCCATTGAAGCGCTCACAGAGCCCGTTCCACATGGGGTAGTAAGGAGTAGTCCTGAGTCCTTTTACAGCCAGTAGCCTCAGCAACGCTTCCATCATGACGGAAGTAAACTGGCTTCCCCGGTCGGACAACACTTGCTTAGGAATGCCCACGCGACAAAATATTTCGAACATGACTTCGGCGACAGTTATAGTTTCAATATTCCGAAGGGTTACTGCCTCAGGCCATCTCGTTGCGAAGTTCACGCAGGTAAGGATGTATTTGGCTCCGTCAGCTGCCCTTGGGATGATGGGTCCAACAATGCCCAAAGTTACTCGCTGGAACGGATCAGAGATCAGAGGCAGTGGTCCGAGTGGTGCAGGCTTCACTCGGCCGCGATCTGTAGTCTTATGACATACGTCACATGACCTCACCATCCTAACTATCTCTCTGCCTATCCCAGGCCAGAAAAATTGAGACTGAAATCTATCCCGAGTTTTCTGTACTCCCATGTGTCCGCCTAGTGCAGCATGATGACCCAGCTTAAACACTGCCAGGTGGCACTTCTCTGGAACGACGAACTGCAGTCTCGAGTCCCCGATTGGATGCACCGTACTGCGATAAAGTCTTTCCCTTTTCTTAAGGAATCTGGTTTTCGTTCCCCGAGATGTTCTGCAGTGTCCCTCTTGAACCTTCTTACGAACCATGGCAAGTGTGGGGTTGGTCGTTTGTTCGGCAACTACATCCTCACTATTTGCAATATCTGAAACAGATGAAAGTATCAGAGGTTTTACCTGGTTGGTTGCTCTGGCGGCTCCTCTGGTAACCGCCGCTGCACAGGTTTGGGTGGTGGCTTCCCGTAAGCAAAAGTTCTTGGCTCCAGGAATGTTTCCAATAACCAAGTCTCCTACCGCCTCCTCCATGACTGCAGCGATGACTCGTCCAGTGTAGAAAGGACTAACCACTTCAACCATAGCTATTCATTCTTCCTTATTTCTCCTCCATTTTCCTCACTCATCACGGACATTTTCTTAGCCCTTCCCACTGCAACTATCTTTCCCTCCCTATCCTCCTTCACATTTAGTAACTCCCTAAAATATTCTGCCCATCTTCCCCTAACTGCCTTCTCTTTCATTATCATCTCTCCATCTGTACCTTTTACCTTTTCTTCCTTACTTGATTCGCCTCCTTTTCCTCTCTTAGTTTCTTTCCAAAGCATCTTTCTATTATTTTCATTTTTTTTGTCATACTCTTAACCCATTTCACATCTGCTCTCCTCTTTTCCTTCTTTACTTTGTGCTTTACTTCTCTTCTCTTTTCTTTGTACCTCTCATATAACTCCCTTGTCCTATTTTGTAACCAATCTGTGAAAACTCGCTTTTTTTTTCTGCTACAACCTTCTTTGTCTCCTCACCCCACCATTCACTACCCTTCCTTCTATTTCCTCCAGTCCTTCTTGTTCCACACACCATCTTTGTACACTATGTGACTCCCTCCTTGAACCATCACTATTCTTCCTCCACTCCTAGCTCTACGCTATCCTTCGCTCCCTCCCATTCCTCTCTCAGCTTCTTCTTGTACTCCTTCTCCTTTTCTTTTTCATTTAAAGAGTTCACTCTAAGCACCTCCCTACCTTTTTTCCTTTTCCTCTTTCTCCATCTATCCTCCACTTTCAACTTATCTTCCACCAAAAAATGATCTGATATTCCCTCACTCTCTCCCCTTAGAACATGGTCCCAAAAGCGGAGAAAATACGATTTGTTTTTTGATGTAGGGATGGGAAATTAAAATAGGTATATTACGTAGGTAGGTTTTCTGTAGATGGTGAATTTGAATTAAGAGGTGTGTCGATTGATGCCAAGGTCAAAGAAAAGATAGTTTTGTTGAATTTTCTTTCGTCCTCAACATTCCAAACAGCTGTTTTTAACTCGAAATATTCGTAAGTTTCTAACATCATTTTAAAGGCACTCAAATCTACATCCATAATGTATGATATGAAGTCAATATATATTTTCTCATCCTAAAATACATTACTATTGATGCAAAGAACAAAAATTAATAAATAATAATACTTTGATGTTGAATTTATCTTAAAAATGAAATTACTTAAATCCACATGAATTAGTTGATATAAAGTCAATACATATTTTCTTATCCTAAAGTAAATCACAAACGATACATAAAACAAAGCATAAATATAATACTAATATCTTAAAGTTGGATTTTTTACTTTTGAAACTGGTAGATTAGGACTGGGGCTTCATTCTTACGAGTATATCTGAAAGCTCGTAATTCGAGGAGTGTATGTACATGGAGGGAGCAATATGGTTTATGTCAAAAAGGATGCCGGACTTTGTATTTTTGTCATGTGACTAAATGGTGTGGATGTCACTGGTGTACTTTATCCAAGTGGGACTAAAGGAATTTGGTGATTGTTAAAAGGTAAATCTCGAAGAAACTTATTATTTTTTCTCCACCTTTCCCAAACCCCTGTCACCCTCGGCACTCCTTGAGGGAAACTTATCCCAGAAATCTTTCTATAAAACAAAGAAACACGCATACAACTTTTCTTATATATTTGTATGCTTGAGTTACATACATGTACACGAAATTTTGCGTTCAACCCATTTCCTCTATGATGGTACAATTGGTAAGTATACGAACGCAGGAAAGTATTTGTACAACATTGAATGGGTCCCAGTGAACAGATATACATTTTTATCAACCACAGTACATTTTAATTCTAAGCCATCAATATATATATATATATATATATATATATATATGTATATATATATATATTATATATATATATATATATATGCATATGCATAACATATATTTATATATACATATATAAATATATGTATATACATATATATACATACATATATATATATATATATGTATATATATAAATATATATATACATATATGTATATATGTATATACATATATTTGTATATATATATATATTTGTGTGTGTGTGTGTGTGTGTGTGTGTGTGTGTGTGTGTGTGTGTGTGTGTGTGTGTGTGTGTGTGTGTGTGTGTGTGGCGGATTGGTAAGGCACTGGCCTCACAAGCCGGAGAACCGGGGTTCGATTCCCCGGCCGGGCGGAGACAAGTTGGGTTTGTCTCCTTTCACGTGTAGCCCCTGTTCACCTAGCAGCGAGTAGGTACGGGACGTTAGTCAAGGAGTTGTGACCTTGCATTCCCGGTGTGTGGAGTGTGAGTGGTCTCAGACCTACCCAGAGATCTGCTAATAATGAGCTCTGAGCTCACTGCCGTAGGGCGGTGTCTGGCTGTCTCGAAAAGAGGCTGCAGCAGATCCGAGGTGAATACACATACACACACACATACACACACACACACACACACACACACACACACACACACACACACACACACACACACATATATATATATATATATATATATATATATATATATATATATATATACTAGGAAATGGGAACAAGAGCGTTAGCAATGTTACGGTCATAAATAAAGTCAACATAGGTAGTGACGATAGAATAGTAGGTTGCATTCAGTTACAGAGCCAAGAGAAATAAACTAGTTTTAAAAAAGAAAATAAGCCTTGCGAAGGTTAAAGATGTTAATAAGAAAATTCCGTTAGAAATTGAAAATAGATTCGAAGCTCTAAGAACTAACATGAACACCGTCGAAGATATGAATTTGAATTTGGTGAATATTACTAAGGAATCGGCAGAGAATAGTAAGTACAAAGATATTAGAGAAAACAAAATTTCAAAAGTTACAAATGACCTAATTAAAAGAAGAACCATGCAGATTAAAAGCAGGAGAGACGAAATAGAAAGAGTAGAATTAAACAAGCTTGTCAACAAAAGGTAGAGGTCAGAGAAAAGAAAGAGAAATATGAATGAAATAGAGGAAACTATTCGGAAAGATAAAAATATTAAAGGGACCAAGCGTAGAAATGCCTTAGAAAGACAGAAAACGACATGTTTAAAAGGTAGAAATGGAGAGATAATTAAATACAGAGACAGAATGGTAAAAAGAGTAGAAGATTTTTTCCCAAAAGCTTTACTCGTCGAACACCGTAGTTGAGTCAGTAAATTCATTTGTAGACATTAGTAGCGTACCAGACATTACAAAGGAGGAAGTAGAATTTGGTCTAAAATATGAAACGAGAAAAAGCACCTGGGGAAGATGGTATATCGATAGATCTTTTGAAAGACGCAGGGAAAGGAGTTCTTATCAAATTACTTCAGTTGTACACCTAGTGCTTACGTCAAGAAAGTGTTCCTGAATCCTGCGCAAGGCTATAGTGATTTTGCTTCACAAAATAGGAGACCAGAAAGGATTTTAGTAACTACCGACCGATTAGGAGAAGGCTTTGACTCGGTAGAACAAATAACAATACTAAAGTCATTACGCAAGGAGAGTACAAACGAACAGATCGGAAGGGTTCTAGAAAAGATTTATGTGAAAAATACCGCTGTAATTCGACTACAGAAAGATGAAGAAAAGATCAAGATCGAGAAAAGAGTATGACAAGATGACACAATTTCACCCAAATTATATACAGCTTGTTTGGAAGAGATTTTCAGAAGGTTGAGTTGGGAAGAGAAAGGTTTGAAGATCAATGGCGAATATCTTAACCACCTAAGATTTACGGATGACGTTATTCTTATTTCAGAAATAGTAGAAAACTTACAAGATATGCTTAGTGATCTTAACAACGAAAGTCTCAAAGTAGGTTTGAAATGGAATAAGAGTAAAACCAATGTAATGTTCAACACGAAAGTTCAAATGTAACCATTACTAACCATCACATTTCAAGACAAACAAGATATAGATACCCAATGTCACCAGACTAACGTATTAAAAATCCTTTATCATAACTGCCCTATTACCCATAAACTAACATATATATAATATACCTAACAACATCCACCAACTATAGGACCAACCCTCATATATAAAACTGACTCCAATGCATAGAATAGCGAGACTAACGCCTTTAGTTACAACAACCCACTAACCCCCAATATAACCTATAACACCCTAAGATCATGATAATGAAATAAAAAGACGTTTTGCAATTGGCTGGAAAGTGTTTGGTAAGTATAATAAAATCCTTTATGGTGAAAAGCAATAATCTACGGGTGTGAGACTTGGAAACTGACGAAAACGATGGAGACAAAGCTAAGGACAGCACAGAGGAGAATGGAGAGATCAATAATGGGAATAATGCTGAGAGACCGAAAGAGAGTAAGTTGGGTGAGAGAGCAGAGTAGAGCGAAAGATATTGTGGAGGCGGTAAAAGAGAGGAAGTGGAATTGGGCAGGTTAGTGCGAACGACTGATGAGCGATGGAGCAAGAGTGTTAATGAGTGGACGCCTCGAGATGGGAGGCGTGGAAGAGGGAGACCAAACAGGAGGTGGAGAGACGAGATTGAGAAATTTGCAGGAGTGACGTAGCAGAGGTTGGCGCGGTTGTGTGAATGAGAAAATACTATGAAAGAGGCCTTCATTCAGCAGTGGACTCAAGATGGCTGATTTTATTTTATTTGATTATATATACATATATATATATATATATATATATATATATATATATATATATTTATATTATATATATATTTATATACATATATATAAATATGTATATATATACATATATATATATATATATATATATATATACATGCATGTATATATGTATGTTTTTATGTATGTGCGTGTATATATGTGTGTAAGTATGTATGTATGTATGTATGTATGTATGTATGTATGTATGTATGTATGTATGTATGTATGTATGTATGTGTGTATGTATGTATGCATTTATGTATGTATGTATGTATGTATGTATGTATGTATGTATGTATGTATGTATGTATGTATGTATGTATGTATGTATGTATGTATGTATGTATGTATGTATGTATGTATGTATGTATGTATGTATGTATGTATGTATGTATGTATGTATGTATGTATGTATGTAAGTAGGTAGGTAGGTACAGTATGTATGTATGTATGTATGTATGTATGTATGTATGTATGTATGTATGTATGTATGTATGTATGTATGTATGTATGTATGTATGTATATATGTATGTATGTATGTATGTATGTATGTATGTATGTATGTATGTATGTATGTATGTATGTATGTATTTATTTATTTATGTATGTATACAAACAAATCACCTGGAGACAAAAGAAATATATAATATGTTATTGCCTAGTAGAGGGTAGAATACACATCTCTGCTAATTCTTCTCTCAGTGAATAATTGGGCCTTGCTAAAGACAGACGGTCTGTTTCATTTAAAGAAAAATTCTGAACATTATAGCTAAGGATAGCGCGATTAACTGATCTGTGTGGGCATAGATCGTTAAGTACATCTCGGTTAACCAGTCTGTGTATAAGCTTTATTCAGCAGTGAATGGACTACGTGCATAAATTAGTTAAACTGAACAGAATCATTTGGTGGCAACTATACAACATCATTAGAATTCATCTATTTCTGAAAGAAATAGAAGCACTTTGCAAAAGACGATTGAATGCTTCGAACGGAAGACAATTAGAGTGTATTTGCGAAGCAAATTGAATGCCGCGAGCTTAAGAATGGAAGGGAGGATATAACAGTTGTTGAAGAGATTGACAGCTAATTGGATTACACGTTAAATAACAAACATCAGATCAAGCCGAGAAAGTAAAGTGATTATGTAAAAAAACAACAAAAGCAAGATGTAATTTTTTCAGTAGCAAACACCACAAATGACTTTCACATTTTTCTTGAAAATTCGCATATTAGAAAACAAATCTATTTAAATATCAGAACAGCCTGCACGAACGTATGCATATGGAAACCTCAACACATACTCTCACAAACACACACACACACACACACACACACACACACACACACACACACACACACACACACACACACACACACACACACACACACACACACACACGTACGTGCACATACGATGAAACTAACACGTAGTAGTGTTTTGGTTGCTCCAAATTTTCATGCGGGAGTTATGAAATCACACCCAGCTCATGGCGTGGAATGTTTTCAATATTACTACAAACTATTACTCTCTCCCTTAAGCAAGGATACAGGTGTGTGTTGTGTGTATAGTCAAACCATTGACCATAGATCGCACAAGACGAACCCTGAAATCTTATTTAGAAAGGTTATAGCTGTTGATCAGGACACCATTATATGATCCAACCTCAGTGTGAATCATGTGCACACAAGCATACATACACATGAGCACATATATATGAGCATACACACGCACAAATGCGCATACACCAAAACTGTAAAAGAGAGGACGGAAAGAATGTTTCCTGTGAAAGATAGAGACTGTAGGATATCGTTCTGGATATCAACGTTTGAGGTCTTTGCCTGTATATATAAAGCTTCCAAAATGCATTATCTCTTATGCCATATTCATCAACAAGAATTACGGACCCCACTGATCAGTCAAATATTAATAGAATTGTATACTCTAGTGAAAAAGCTAGCTACAATTTTAACTCTATATTTCTAAAATGTACAACAGTACATCACCTTCTAGACTCCCTCACCTCAAGAGAGCCCCTATTTTTAGAATGACTGATTTTCTTGATATGGCGTCATACTTTCTTTCAACATTCATTTATTTTTCCGTTACAGAGACGACACCACACCAAAGTTAGACATCATTAAAACGGCTTTACGGATCCTCTTTGAATTGTGGACAAAGAAAGTCCCTTTTAATTGCCCTTTTAATTGCTCCAATACCTAAAATAGTTGGATTAATGAGAGATCAAAGAGGACAATACTTATTAGTACTGCCTCATCTCTTAAAGGTGATTGAATAAATTCAATGTTTATCATCAACTACTGAGGTTAGACAAAGATGTTCATATAGAAATACATATATTGAACCTTAATTCTAGTATACAATGACATTTCCTCATTAAATGCAAAATGATTCTCCAACATGGCCACTCATTTAAGTTTGGAATATTAGCAATAATAATTTCTATTAACTTAAAGTATGTAATTTACACATATAAGACATAGAATGAAATCATATAACCACTGCATTCATTCAGTAGAGCTATACATGTACTCTGATCACCACATTCCTATTTCTTTGGAATTAAATTTATAAAGTAAATAGCATCAATATAAACAAATTGACATAATCTGTACACACATGGCATAGAAAAGATATCACTTAATATCAATCATATCTTTGATAGAACCAAGATAGATATTAATCCTTGATACAATACAAAGTCTAGGTTTACATACCTTAATTATATGCTCTCTCTGGTACAGTATTTCCCCCCTTTACTATCAAATATGCCACAACGAGGAACAATGCTTTGAATCCCTTTTAGAGTAACATGTGATACATGTTAATAGATCGACTGTACCAACGAGAGAGAACCAAAACATTCTTCCTAGGATGGTCGACAACTAGCAAGTTCCAACAACCGATAAGTCGACATAATATGGTCACTAACATAAAACATACATTATCTATCCATCACAAGAAAATAAAGCAAATACATCCTTGAATTTTCATACACTAATTAGAATATAACATTCTAAATCATACAACGTATACGTAAATATGTTCATTCCCGAAGAACTTCTTTTTCTTCCTAAAGCGGCCCATACACGATCAATTATATTGCGCAATTTCATCGTCAATACTCTGAATTGACAATTAAATTGATCGTGTATGGGCGATATATCGCCCATACATAATTAAATCGACCGTGTATGGGCGATATATCGCCCATACACAGTCAATTTGTCAATTCAGAGTATTGACAATGAAATTGCGCAATATAATTGATCGTGTATGGGTGTATGGGCCGCTTTAGAAATTAGAATACACATAGAGAATGGAAAACAAAAAGAAGTGACTAACATACGCAGTATGGTAATGATTAGAGTTTTTTCATGGGAACAGTATAAAACATAGTATTAGCAGCAAAAATCTCATCTATGTTGTCATTACATTGGAAATCACAATAAAATGGAAAACCTAAGAAATTCTCCTAAGAAAACCTCTGACATTCATTTTACCACGGAGATTTGTTGCAACGACTCTGTTCTTCCATGATGTCCTGCTGAAAGTCAGAGCTAGTGACATTGAGAACATGGCATACATGAAGTAGACAAATTCTAGACAGTCTAACTTATACCAGCTCATGCCCTACTTGGTACTCTGATACAAAAATTGAGCCCTTTATAAGAGTATCTCTTACGCGTTGTTGGCACACCATCCACGAGGAACTTGGTAGACTACCGTCTACGTGTAGACAGCGGTTACTTTAACCACCAAGTTTCCCGGGCAGATAAACGTATCGTCATTCTGTCCATTCTACTATAGCTATAGAAGGGCTTCCTCCAACATAATATAATATAATTCTCAAATCTATTTCTTCTATAAAGCAGCCAAGGTATTGAACAAATGTCATACATATTGCTGTATGAAAAAAACACTATTACAATACTATCTTTCCCTCTCTTGCGCAGTCAGATGATATATGAATTTACATAACCTCACAAGGAATGCGGACCTCGTAACATCGGCATGAACTCGACTAAACTTCCAAGGGGCCTCATTTGCCACCTGCAGAGGGGTGCCATTAACTCCCATACATGAACTGAGAATCGACTCAACCCAATTAGGCCTGAGGCGAGAGCAAAGTCAAATGTTCCTCAGCGGCATTAGTTCTTAAAGGGGAATATAGATAGCTTACTGTTGGTGTATCACGTGGCACTTTCGTTACATATTTCGTGAACATAGGAACTCACTATAGATTCTCTCTGTTACCAATTATTTTTATTTGCCCCGACTTTCAAGGCATGCAGGACTTTGGTCCCAGACAAATGTCTTATCATTTTAGCGTAAATCAAGTAATCAAGTGCGTAGATATCTAATGAGATATAATAAAAGAGCCAACTACAAGACCTTTTGGTTCAAAGTCAGACCAGTTCTTAAGAGACCAGAACAGGTTTTACCTTTTTTTTTCAATCTAGTCTTCAAATAATTGTGTAACATTCGACTTCCTTCAGGGGAAATTTAATCCAGAGTAATGTGAACTATTGATCCCTTCAGTCTGAGGTTCCTCTCCTAGATCTGATCGATATTAGCTAAAGCAGACTTTACAAAAGGCATTATCGAGAGTAGAAACATCGTAGTCTGGTAGCGTGTATGGTAGATAGTTGGTATGGTCGATTTTTTTTTTTTTATTTTTTTTTTTTTAAGTCTGTCTTGATGTTCCGTTTACGGAATCCTTTTGTCAAACTTTGTTGTCTTCGGTTAAATCATTGGTGTTGCATTTTTCTAACAAATTCAATCCGTTATTGGTATATACTCGTAGATTCCCAAGACTTACCAGAATCCTTTCGTTAGCTGAATTAAATCACCCCAAGTGAGCTAACCATTTTCCTTAAACGACGACGACAAAGTTTTTTTTTTTTTTTCTAGTTCCCTCAGGCTGCCGACAGGCGATATTTCTTCAGACGATGGAACCCGTGTCGTCTCAGAGTTAAATTTGAACTACGCGCAGGATGCATGGAATGGTGAGACCACGTCACATATTTTCTCCTCGAAGATTTCTTTCTTTCTTTCTTCTTCGGCTAAAGATGCTGAGCGACTTACGACAACCGTGACCGGTTTATGACCTCTCAAAGATAACGACTTCCAGCAGGTCCTCGAGTTCGTGAAGTTACGACCAAGAAGAAGAAAACTTCGGAGCTAACGATCTTCTTCTTCACAAGATTGAAGCGATTAAAATTCAGTGTCAACAGTTGATCAATCAATCAATTAAGGAGTTTGGGGTCGGCGGGGGGGGGGGTGCAGGTCGTCAGACAACGCATAGCAGTATCCACCCATCTACTTCAGTCATACGCAGACAAACATATTTCAATGGATAAATATGATCACTTAAATGAAGTGATACATTACCCATGAATAAAATTCCTTGACGCTTCATTTCCAGGAGGTTATCTACATAGCCTTGACTCTCTACTGATTATAAGGGTTCTTCTAAGGCCTATGATGAATTCAATCGTATGACCTTTGTCAACCAGAACAAAATCTAAAGACGTCACGTTTGATCCCTTTTGCCTTTATTTGAATATAGGATGTAGTTACAAAGGATTACAAAGGCAGAGCATGCCGACAGGAAACCTTTTGGTCCATATCTAGGTCGGATTCGAAAAAATCATAATAATGATAAACAAATGAATGAATAAATAAAAATTATAATGATGTAAATAATAGATAAAATACATAAATAAATGCATAGATATAGTTAGATAATAAACAGGTAAATAGTAAATAATAATAAATTGACATAACTAATGATAAATGAGAATCAAACAAATAATAATAAACAAATGGACAAATGATAATAAAAGAAATAAACAAATTATATAAAATAAATTATAATCATTACAGCATCTTGCTTAGGTATTTATCTAAATTATTCTGAAAGCTTCGAACTGAACTACATTGCACTGCCCCTGCAGAAAGCTTATTCCATTCATTAACTACACGATTGGCGAAGTTGTTTCTACCCACTTCCATATCAAATCTATTTCTGGACAGTTTCAGACCATTGTTTCTTGTCGGATTCTCATTCAGTGTAAAAAATTTGTCACTTTTGATGTTGTTAATTCCCTTTACAATCTTAAATATCTGTATCAAATTACCTCTGAGTCTACCCTTTTTTAAGGAAAACAGATTGAT
The DNA here is from genome assembly GCF_046742065.1 of Oratosquilla oratoria. Classification (NCBI taxonomy): domain Eukaryota; kingdom Metazoa; phylum Arthropoda; class Malacostraca; order Stomatopoda; family Squillidae; genus Oratosquilla; species Oratosquilla oratoria. Next base: position 157,497 of record NW_027467457.1, on the reverse strand, counting down.
ATGTTTTAGTCGATTTTCGCATGATTTATTTTCTATATTTGGAATCACTTTTGTAGCTTGCCGTTGTACTTTTTCCAATCTGTCGATGTCTTTAATGAGATTCGGTGACCATACGGAAACAGCATATTCCATATGTGGTCGAACTAACGATTTATATAGCTTGTTAATGAGTGATGGACTTTTGAAGTCAAAAGATTGCGCAATCAGTCTAAGAATCTTCTTTCTTTTCTCAGGGGCTGAATTATACTGCTTGGATGATTTGAGATCGTTACTAATAATTACGCCGAGATCCTTTTCACTATCCACTTTTGTTAACGAATTTCCAAATAACTTGTAATCGTACTTACTGTTATTTTTACCTATGTGCATTACCTTGCATTTACTTGTGTTAAATTTCATTAGCCACTTTTCAAACCATTGCTGTAATTTATCTAAATCTTCTTGAATATCAAATTGGTTTAAGTGATCATTTGCCATTCCGCACAGTTTTGTATCATCAGCAAATTTGGAAACAGTAGATTTTAGTCCATGGTCTATATCATTTATATATACTATGAATAGAAACGGCCCGAGAACGGAACCCTGAGGAACTCCACTTGTAACATTTTTCCATCTAGAAGTTTTCCATTTAAAACAACTCTCGGTTTTCGACCATTCAACCAATTACTAGCCCAACTTAACTGGCTACCACTTATTCCGTGTGAAACTAATTTAGTGAGTAGTCTTTCGAGAGGGACAGTATCAAGAGCTTTTGCAAAGTCTATATATATTAAATCTATATTGTTTCTTTTGTCATAATTCGAGATAACTGTGTTGTCGAATTTGAGCAAGTTAGTCACGCAAGAACGTTTCCGTCTGAAACCATGCTGGTTATCATTTATCAAACAGTTACTTTCTAAATGATGTTCGATAGTTATTGATATTTCACCAAAACTAGGTCCCTTTCTTTTTATTTATCTATTTGTCCATCTATTCATTCATCAATCCATCCTTCCTTTCACCCACCCTGCATCCATTCGCCCACATACACATCCACCTAGCTACCCACCTAATCCTCCATTCACTAACCCATCCATCCATCCATCCATCCATCCATCCATCCATCCATCCATCCATCCATCCATCCACCTATCCATCCACCTATCCATCCACCCACCTATTCACCTATCCATCTATCTATCTATCCATCCATCCATCCATCCATCCATCCATCCATCCATCCATCCATCCATCCATCCATCCATCCATCCATCCATCCATCCATCCATCCATCCATCCATCCATCCATCCATCCATCCACCCATCCACCCATCCACCCATCCACCCATCCATCCATCCATTGATACACACACATACACACCTACATACATGCATACATACATACATACATACATACATACATACATACATACATACATACATATATGCATACGTATACACATACATACATGCATACATACATACATAAAAATATACATACATACATTCATACATATATACATACATAAATACATACATACATACATACATATATGCATACATACATGCATACATTCATACATAGATACATACATACATACATATATACATATATATATATACATATATACATACATATATACATATATACATATATACATACATACATGCATACATACATACATACATACATACATACATACATACATACATGCACTCATGTTATCACCTTCTTCGATGGCCAGCGTGCACACACGCATATAGAGCAAGCAGAACTCCAAATGTCTTCAAACAAACTCTTCAGAGACCACTTATTGTCCTCCAGATCCTAGCGACGCGAGGATCAGACTTTCCAGCCAACGCCCAGAACCGAACAATAGAAGCCGCCAGTGTTTCGAGGAAACACCCATGACACCTGCTAGGACAAAAGAGACCGCGGTGCTTGTTCGTCGCTCAACCCGACGCGATCAACCTTTCTGTTATGTTTTTTTTTTTTTTTTTACCAATGTGAATATGGCAACAGCCCATTTGTATATGTGTAAATATTTAATCTGGCAACCCCCCTAGTCTCCGTCGGAGGTTGCATTATATATGTAGGTCAGAGAGCATTATGGAACATTAAGGTAACTCCCAGATTTTAATTTACGAATGTAGAAGTAAGCAACAACTATACGTTCAGGTGGCCCAGCGTGGGATACGAACAACCATTCTACGACAGCGACTCCGTCAGAGCCATCTCCCAACGCTACCAATCTTCGCAGAAATCCAGCGTCGCCACGAGGCACAAACCCCTAGCCCCTGCATCGCCAAGCATCATTACGAGCCAACCCCTCTCAGCGGCATTGCCAACCATTCTAATACGAAGCAAAGAGTCCTACTCCTACGCTGTGCATCTTCCAGCATCTACAACGAGGAAATCCCCCTCTGAGGCATTTCTCCTGCATCTGCGACAAGGGAATCCCCCTCTGGGACATTCTCCAGTATCCATGTCATGTTCCATGACGTGTCATGTGTCAAG
>NW_027467457.1:135000-150000 GCF_046742065.1 Oratosquilla oratoria | reverse complement strand
GCCCTGGGCAGGATTCGAACCAAGCACTACGCGCACCACCATGCTAGTAGTTCATCGTTCTACCAACTGTGTGTGTGTGTGTGTGTGTGTGTGTGTGTGTGTGTGTGTGTGTGTGTGTGTGTGTGTGTGTGTGTGTGTGTGTGTGTGTGTGTGTGTGTGTGTGTGTGTGTGTGTGTGTGTGTGTGTGTGTGTGTGTGTGTGTGTGTGTGTGATTTACCTTGGAGGATTTACAACCTCGTAGGACTTGCAACTTCAGAGGACTTGCACCCTCGTAGGACTTACGACCTCGGAGGACTTGCAGCCTCGAAGGGCTTACAACTTCGGAGGACCTGCACCCTCGGAGGACTTGCACCCTCGGAGGACTGGCACCCTCGGAAGACTTGCACCCTCGGAGGACTTGCACCCTCGGAGGATTTGCACCCTGGGAGGACTTGCACCCTCGGAGGACTTGCACCCTCGGAGAACTTGCACCCCCGGAGAACTTACAGCCTCGAAAGGCTGCCTCGGAGAACTTACGACCTCGGAGGACTTACAGACCCCCCTCTCCAAGACATGTAACATTTTTAAAATGTGTCACCTTTGAAATGGTTTAATTTTTATTAGTAGTATATATAATGTTAATCATCAAAATTCGCAAACACAATAGCAAATGTACTCGTACCTCCAACCTCCATTTGAATAACGACAATATGGCTTCCGTTGCAGACATCTAGCTGTCCCCTGTAACAACATATCGCACAGGATGATGATCTACACATGTGCGAAATAGGCTTACAGGGAGGTGTCCGCAGATTGCCACGCCGACTGAGCACTTGAAGGGTTTTAACAAAATCGACGAAACCACCCTGGACCGCGGAGACTTATCTTTTATATTATATTAGACTCCGAAAGGAAGAGATTTTGTGTATGGAGAGTGCATGCTATAAACAAAAGAATAGAAGAAATTTGTGAAAGCTTTTATTGACTTTTCCTTAGAATATATTAATTATGCATTATTCCTTGATAATGAATCTACAACGTGATCCAACGGTATATTAAGTAGCGACTTTGCATCGTTTTTGAAGAAAGGGAATTTGCAGTAAAGATGAGTGAAACATAAAATAAGGTGTATGACACTAATTTTTTACAGATGAAATGAACACTTGACCCATGAATATACAGGATTAAATGAGCGTGGAGATAAAGGATAAAATCCTGAATAAATTAAATCCCCTTTTTTAAATATATATTTTTTCTTGTCTTCTTCTTTTTCTTTCTAAACACACGGTTTCTGAACTTTGTTTCTTTAAGATGGTAACGCATTTTACGAGTTTTGTTCCGTATGGCTAAGTACAGGAGATCGTTAGCAAGTGAGTGATCTATCTTTTGCTGGAAGGAGATCTTGCTTGATCAATCGAAAAAACCTTCAAACCAGGGACTGATCCTTCAGTTGTATATCATCGTCTGTATCAATGTGAGGAGAAATCCATATTGTAAGTTCCCACGTATTCTTCTTCAAGCCCAGAAATTTCATTTAAGAATACAATATTGTGTGAACGTTAAGATACTGTTTTGTTGTTGTTTACGATGTATGTATACACATAACATGCAGTGGAATAGAAACTCAAATAAGCAATAAGCAAACATAACATGAATATATACTTCAGCTGACCACAAAACGTTAGACAAGACATGCTGAAATACTCGTGGAACAAGATGTACATACTCGTGTCATAATTGTAAAACAGCACAACGAAAACACAGTAAAGAAATTAGAATAGATGCAGATAGACAGCTCTTGAAATTTAAAAAACACGTGCAGCACAGGCGATATCAAAAACAGATACTAATGCAGATACAAATGGAATACGACAAGCTCTTCGAAGCAAAATAACGAACACACAAACATTCTTTTAGAGAGGCGCGATTTACCAGAGCTGGATCACCCTTTCGCATTTACGGCGAATAATCACCCAACGTTCTTTCCGTCTTTCCACTGTATCGACTGTTAAAATTATGAGAGAAATAATTAGTGTCGATTGACGCGCTAGCGATGGAAAGACAGAAAACGGAAAATTGCTACCAGTCAACGAAAAAGATTGAGATAGTGTAACATTTTTGCTCTAAATACAAAATGAATGAGATAATCTAGTAGATTCCAGAATAAAAGGCAACTGTGAAAACTGTTGACAAAACTAAATCGTTTCAAGCATGCGTAAGCTTCAGATATTTATCTATTGATGGATTTATGTGATTTTTCTAGAGTGGAAATAGCTTATTCAGTCAGGGGCCCGCCCTCTTCTGGTGACGTAGAGATAGATACAAACATCTTCAATTCTCGGTTCTCTTTTGATAATTGCATTTGTTATAAAGGGTAGCCGAAATGGTTATCAAGAAGTCTACAACACTTTAACTTAGCTGAGATCTGTTAAACTAAGGGCAGGTAGAGTCAGTGCACCTTCCCACTTTCTTCTTCCATGGACATACCACCCTTTTGTCCGTGAACCTTTCTTGTGTGTGTATGTAGACACAACCCGGACTGTTCAAGCCTCTGAAACTTAGATAGATCTGAACAAACTATGCCAGCAACAGAATGGCCAGCACTTTATCCGGCACTCCGAATAATGAGATACCGCGGTAGTTGTTGGAAGCCTGCCGGTCCCCTTTCCGATTAAATACAGGGATGACCAGACATATTTTCCAGCTAGAGGGGATGGTACCAGACTGCCAGACACGAAAGAACATTGCATGTAACCCATGGATGATGGCCTCACTCCCGGTTTCCAACAACTCCGCGCTGATGTCACAAATAGCAACCGCCTTTCCAGTTTTTAGCTTACTCATAGCCTTAAAATTATTCCCCAAAGAGGGCGGAGTCTCATCTGTCGATGGATCGGCAATCGCCATTGAAGCACATGTAAGAGGAGGCTAGCTGCTTGAAAAGTCACTCATAAACAACTGCTAAAAATACTCAGCAAAGGAACTATACCCCTCCATTTCTTACACTACCTGCCCATCAGCTGTTTGGACATTGTTTCTCTGTGTCTCAGAGTTGGATCAGAGTTTCTTCAGGGATAGGTAAACAAAACCTGTCATTTGCGTAGACACACACACACACATACACACACACACACACACACACACACACACACACACACACACACACACACACACACACACACACACACACACACACACACACACACACACACTATAGAATTATGAAAGGGATGGAAATCCTTGACAGGGATGATCTACTTAAATGGGACAGAAGAAATACAAGGAGACACAAGAAGAAACTTAAGAAGGATAGTTACAGAACAGATCTGAAAAAGAATAACTTCCCACATAGTGATAGATATATGGAATAAATTGAAAGAGAAAACAGTGAGTGCTAAAACTATACACGACTTTAAGAAAGAACTGGATACGGAAAGATACAACTGCGGGCCCCTACGAGCATAGCTCTTCTCCCGCAAAATACAGCTAGGTAAATACACACACACACACACACACACACACACACACACACACACACACACACACACACGCACACATGCATCCAGATACATACATACATACATACATACTCGTACATGCATACATACACACACGCGCGCACACACACACACACACACACACACACACACACACACACACACACACACACACACACACACACACACACACACACACACACACACACACACACACACACATACACACACACACACACACACACACACACACACACACACATACACACACACACACGCATACACACACACATATATATATAATACATATATATATATATGTTTATATGTATATATATATATATATATATATATATATATATATATATATATACATGTATGCATATATATGTGATACGAATTCGACCAGTGTTTCTTACTTCTTCCTCTGCTGTTCCTACGTTCTTCTTCAGGCAGCTTAGTGTTCAGAAGAACCGTCTCTGCATCAACGTTTCATCACACACTCTTCTTCGTCCTACAACAAAACTACAACCTGCCGTTACGTCTCCTACGCCCCTAGCCACTTGCATTTGCACGCTTCCTACAGCACATCACCCACGCCCAATCTCCACTGTTTACTCCTACTATATTCACAATCTGCATGACTTCGAAGAAACCATATTGCACCTTGATTACATAAAGAAAGTTTCCTGTGGTCTCGATTTAGATGATATTTCCCCAATTGACCCTCCTCCTTTTTCCGAGGACCAGTCTTCCTCTACTTCAGTGTCTTCCCACTTTCGATGTTCAACTGTGGCAAGTTTGGTTTTGGCGCGTACCGTACGCTTGGCTTGGGCACGCCAAGCCTTTCAGGGACGCTCCCTTTGTCCAGGTTTTCCCAGCATCTTTCAAGGGTTAACTCCACCCCATATGAGGTCACGTGACTGTAGGCCTAAGAGGTGATTAGACAGCGCGCATAGCCAGGAGGCCGGCTTGCACCCGACGCGACCTGGCTCGGGAGAGAGGTGAATGAGATCTAAGCAGGACACGAAGTCAGTCACGGCGTGCTAGCTCCAAGAGTAAGGTTGCTCCAATAAAGAGTAAGTACAAGCTTTCCCCATCTTGCCACATTCCACTCTTCCGTAGTCGGTCTCCGAAAGCACATAAGTAGTTCACATAATAAAAGTAGAGCCAACACACGTCAGTGTTTTTGTCAGCCTATATCACCCGCTCGGCTACGACTACCGTACAACCATGTTATGACTTCCGAAGTCGTACCATTGTTCCCGGAATATTTCACTCATTCCTGAGGTGTTCCAAAAGTACTGTTTACTTCAAATCTAGTTCATAAGTACTACTTATACTTCACATGTTCAAATGTATACTACGTCATTCCATTGTACCTTTTGATTTTACGTGATATATACTCTTTTACACATTTTTACACATGTTCAGTCCACCTATTTCCTTCATTTCTCTTCTGTTGCATGTACCTTCTACTGTACAATCGCCGCAGAGGCCAGCGCCGCGTAGCAGTCCGAGCCTGTGTTATACCCAAAACCGTGCATGTACACGTATACAGGCTAACGTACGTATACACACACATATGCGACCACCACGCAGATTCTGAAAATAGCCTTCTCTACAGAATAACAATCTTGATTACCATAATATTACATTTACATAATTTTGTATTTATTGATTAACTTTCACACACCATTCACATACATACATACATACATACATACATACATACATACATACATACATACATACATACATACATACATACATACATACATACATACATTTGAATATCTGGGGAGCAGATTCTCTTGTATGCATGCATTATTAAAATCGACAGCATTAAGGAGGTTGTTGATCTTCTTATGGGTATTCTCCAGTTTTCTAACCAATACTCTGCCATTTGGAGGGTGGGCATAGACCAAGTTGCCAAAATGATTAATTTATTTCAACGTTTCGTCTAACAAAGAGACATCTTCAGAAAATTCTGTAACAAAGATAATATAGACGTACAGCAATAAAGAAAACAACATGTTAATCTAAACAAATTCACAAATATGGAAGTAGATATCAATAAATGAGCAAAAACACACATCCTATCATGATACATGGGCTGTTGGGGACCGCTACTTACAAAAATTAAAGGTCCAAAGAAATGACGAAGAAAATCTTCGTTTGATGACTTATATATACGCACCTAGCCGGCTTGGGTGGTGGAAGCGGTGGTGGAGGGAGGATTAGAGGGCGGGGTTGGTTTCTCGTTAATACGTGAAGAAGAGGGTTGGGGGGGCTGGGGGGTTAGGGAGCTGCGGGGTCGGTTGGGGGGAGAATGGAAGGAGTGGGTGGGAGGAGGTGGAGGGGGGGTTGTCGGGGAGAGGTCACGGGTGGTGGTAGCTTGGCTGTACTGTTAAACAAAGCAATGACAGATATCATGTTACTTTGGATATTAATTATAGGACTAAATTCCCTTATAAACATAGCTTCTAGAAGCTTAAGTTTATGTACATCCCTATTGCTTGCTATAATCCTGGTGTTTTTAACTAGGTATTCACGGGTGGCTGTTTGGTTATGGTATTTCAATAAATGATGTTTTATAGCCCCATTTTGCAAGTGCATAGTTATTCTCCTACTGAGACTACATCTAGTAAAACCAATATATGCAGTTTAACGGGTTGCACAGTTCCCGATGATACAATTAAATTCATACACAATATTGGTTTTAGACATGGTCTCAGTATTACTATTTAAGTTATTATTTATTACCAATGAGCTAGTTTTTGGGTTGGAGTAGTATACAACCACGCGGATTTCCTTATCTTTAGAAACCGGGTGGCAGTTTTTATTGATTATATCTTTAATGATTTTCTCATCTTTTTTTGTAACCCTTGTTGAAGATGTTATGGTAGTAGATATTGATGAATTGGGGCTTAGGGGATGTTTGTGGGGAAAGGTGGTCACACATCATTTTATTACAAATTGCCTCAAAATCACTATTAGGGAAACCATTATTAACCAAAATCTGGCGGATGTGCTGCAATTCTGTATGCAGTGCCTGCCAGGAAGAACAAACTTTGAAAGCCCTACGGACATACGCTCTAATTACACTGGTTTTATAACTTGTTGGGCACTCACTTTTATAGTTCAAACATTTTTCAGAGTTCGTAGGTTTCCTGTACACATTCGTTGTAAATTCCCCGGATGAAGAGTCCACTAAAGATGTCTCTTTGTTAGACGAAACATTGAAATAAATGAATCATTTTGGCAACTTGGTCTATGCCCATCCTCCAAATGGCAGAGTATTGGTTAGAAAACTGGAGAATACCCATAAGAAGATCAACAACCTCCTTAATGCTGTCGATTTTAATAATGCATACATACATACATACATAGATACATACATACATACATACATACATGCGTACATACATACACTCACACATACACATTAGTATATATGAAATCCATTTTACATGTAGCTTAGGTAAGATAAGATGATTTAACATATGTACAAATCAGTTAACCTCTATAATTGTAATAGCTGTTGTATATATGGCATCTAATATGACGCCCTCAGCGTACCCGCGCTTGGGCGAATTAGTCCTTCGCTAGGCCTTACGGTGAGTGCATACTACTGTGTACAAAGACTGTGTATTCAAACGGCCTTCAAGAGATCGCAGATTAACATTTTCGCATCAATGTTATAGCCAAACTTCTACGGCTACAACAGTTGTTTCCTGACGACACTGCGCTTGTGGCAGGAATAGAGGGGAATTAAGGGATTTAGTGACGGAGTTTGGAAAGGTATATTATAGGAGAAAGTTGAAGGTAAATGTGGGTAAAAGTAAGGTGATAAGATGTACAAATGATGAGGATTGCAGTGAGTTAGAATTAAGTCTTACAGGAAAGAGGCTAGAGGAAGTGAATAGCTTTAGGTATTTGGGATCGCGTGTGGCAGGAAAGGGAGGAATGGAGGTTGAGATAAATTGTAGATTGAGAGAAACAAATAAATGCCTTGGGAGGTTGAAAAGTGTTATGAGAAATAGGCAGCTAGGATGGATGCAAAGACGAGATTGTATGAAAGGATGATTGTGCCAACGGCATTGTATGCAGCAGAAACATGGAATTTAACAAAGGCAGAGAGGAAAAGTTTAAATGTGTTTGAGATTAGATTTCTGAGAAGTATGGTAGAGGTTACTAGGTTTGATAGAGTGAGAAACGAGAAGGTGGGCAGGAGAGCGGGATTGCAAAAGATGACAGATAGAGCTAATGAAAAATTATTGGGATGGTTTGGATACATGGAAAGAATGATGAAAGCTTAGTAAAAGAGGTGTGGAAGGCAGAGGTGGGGATAGAGTGAGCTTTAAACGACAACCGAGGATGACATGGATGGATGGAGTGAAGGGGGCGTGGAGTAAGAGTACAATATCTGTTGTGCAAAAAAGGAAGAAAGTAGGAGATAGGGATGAATGTAGAATGGCTGTGTTTGGATGATATTGTTATACAAAGAAGGGAGGGATGGGGGATAGGGGGGGTAGGGAGTGCTTTTGTGTGGTATTTCAACACAACCCGAAGGGATTTCTCCCCGTCTTCTCTTTTTCTGCATGAGGGAACGGAGAGGGAATCACCAATTAAGTGAAGTGGCCTTGCTGTGGATGTACTGTGTCTTGCTGCATTGTGTTTGACACAAAGCAGTTGGCGGATGCATGGATGACCCTTCATTCACGAGGAGTTGTGATGATAGGGGCGGGAAGGGTAATGGAGAGGAGTGAAATGGGTGGGAATAGGTACATGCTTCTGACATAGCTACCTCCCTTATAAAGGCGAAAGTTCTCTTGGTGTGTATATATATATATATATATATATATATATATATATATATATATATATATATATACACATATGAAAAATATTGGAGCATATTCTCTTGTATGCAAGTAGTATTGAAATCGACAGCATAACAAACTACCAGAATGCTGTCAATTTCAATACTACTGTACATAACCTTAGGCCATATTACATAATATACTCAAAATGTGTAGTGCTTGAAACTGGTTCGTGTAGTTTGAAGGCAAGCAAACCAACAAGCGGATATCTAGATACAGAACAGAAATAATAACAACTTGCTATTTAAATAAATACACTATTATATTAATTTCTATTTATCATCACCAACAATTAAACTAGATTCAAAGAGAGGTAAAACGAGTATATATCGTAATAAATTTTACCATGTAGTATACATGTTAACGTTTGAATATACATATGTAGGGCGTGATCTTTGTAAATAATGTATTAGGAACACCTAGAATAAGAAAATTAGTTCCAACGCATCCTTATAGGGGTCTTTGTAGACCTAGGGACGCGGAGATGGTCCAAGGGTATTACAATGAATAGCAGGCTTGCAAAATATTGCAAGGCCAATGGATGGGCATTTGTCGACAACTGGGATCGCTTTTACGGTAAGAATCATCTATATACAAGGGACAGGGTGCAATTGTCGCCCCGAGGATTTCGACTCTTTGCTGAATCCCTTGGGCAAGAAGTAGGTATCCTGCAGGGTTTTTCGGACATATTACGTGGGAGTCGGGGCGGGGGGAAGTGTCGGAATATAGTTTAGGCAATAAATACAGCTCAGTGAGGGACTGTGAACAGAATCACCAAATCAGGTGGAGGGAAGATAAACCAAAATCTTGCTATACAAACAGCAGAAGCGTAATAAATAAAATGTATTTATTGCTAGGTAAAGCATGCGTAGAGAGATTTTATATTATAGCTATTACTGAATCCTGGATCAATATGGCAGTTAGATATTTTCTTCCGGAAATCGAGGTGGAAGGATATAAGTTTTTTCATAAGGTGAGGATTAGCACTTTTCCTTGAAAATACAATAAACTGTATTACCAACAATTCGATTAAAAAAGAGAATAGTACGGAATCTATCTGGGTATCCGTTCCTTGGGTCACGTCACTTGCGGGCGCGGGGTCAACAGCCAGGTCAGCGATTTGGACAAAATGTATAGTACTATGACAGATCAAATTCTAAATGCACAGAATATTTTTTTCCCTCAGGTCAATAAGGAAGAATAGTCATACTCCCAAATGGATGACGGACAGGATGAAACATGAGATTGGAATGAAAAGAGGGCTTTACACAAGAATAAAAAACGGGAAAACATACCTTAGATCCCAATATAATGATATGGAAAGACTGATTAAAAAGAACACGCGCACAGCGAAACGTAACTATGAGAGACAAGCGAGATAAAAAAAAAAAAAAAAAAAGGAAAGGAAGGCCCAATTCAATATTATGAAAATGTTATGATAGAATCGGAGGAAATCATGTATGAGGTTTTTAACATATATTTTCTCTCGGTATTTACTAAGGAGAGGTTAACCCATTCAACTCCGATGACAAGATTCTTGTCATTTGGTCAAATAAAACAAAAAGTCATAACACCGAAATTTTGATCAAACACCAGAAAAATATGACGTCAGTCCTCGCTTCGCTCGCGAGCGAAGCGAGGACCGACGTCATATTTTTCTGGTGTTTGATCAAACATTTTGGGGTTTTATGATTTTTTGTTTTATTTGACCAAATGACAAGAATCTTGTCATCGGAGTTTAATGGGTTAAATAAGGTACCTGACTGCGATCCGCTGTCAAGTCAAGGGAATATTCCGCAACCCCATGGGGCAACGAAGCCATTCATAATTCCCATTGGGAGTTGAGTAGGCCGTGACCTTACGAGACTTCTCCTCCAGAGATATCTGCCAAAAGCCAGCTTTTAAGTCTAAAGTGGTGAACACCGTATTACCAGTGTCAATGGACTGGAGAAGGTTACTTAATACAATAAAAATTAGAGGTCTGGAATAGTGACTTCGTTAACTCGCCTATAACAAGGACATAAGAATGAAAGAGACTGCAAGAGACCATAAGGCCTACACAAGACAACTCCCTATCCATCACCACCTGTCATCCCCATCCATGAACTTGTCTAACAGTGTCTTAAAACAACTGATAGTTTCACCGCTCACTACATGGCTACTAAGTCTATTCCATTCGTTAACCACTCTATAGGTAAACCAATTCTTGATTATTTTCTTCTTAAATCTAAATTGTTCCAGTTTAAATACATTACTGTGAGTCCTGCTCTGTTGTTTTAATATGATGACCTTGATTGCGTCACCCTTGTTAAAGCCTTTGATCCATTTGAACACCTCTATCATATCACCTCGCACTCTGCGTCTTTCCAGAGAGTGTAAGTTAAGGTGCCTAAGCCTCTCTTCGTAAGGCAAATTCCCGAGTCCATGTATCATTTTGGTCATTCTTCTCTGTACTGATTCTAGTGAATTTATGTTCATTCTATAGGACGGAGACTAAAACTGTATCACTAGATAGAATTTGATACCTCTGCACTTCTATTCGTAACTCTCCTAGCAATGAAATTTAATGTTCTGTTACCTTTATTCCTGGCGCCAATGCACTGTTTCCTGTATTTAAGGTCAGGAGTCACTAGAAATCCCAAATCTCTCTCGCACTTAATTTTCTCTAAAAACGTTTTATCTAAGCTGTATCTATTTTCGGGGTAGTGTAGCCCACCGTTTAACACGCTACACTTAGAGATATTGAAGGTCATTTACCATTTCACCGACCATGTGAATAATTTGTTGAAATTACCCTGCAGAATCTCTGCGCCGTCTCTGACCTAATTAGTAGTCCTGTCTTAGTATTATCTGCAAACTTACTAACATCACTATGTATCCCACCGTCTAAGTCGTTTATGTACACAATGAACAACAAGTGACCCAAAACCGAGCCCTGGGGAACCCCACTAGTAACACTGCCACACTTGGATTTTACTCCATTTATGGTGACCCGCTGTTTTCTGTTACTGATCCAAGCTCTAATCCATTCTAACACTTTTCCTCCTATGCCATGGGCTTTGATTTTATTTAGTAGTCTGGTGTGGCACCTTGTCGAACGCTTTGCAAAAGTCAAGGTAAATAACACCGTAATTATCATTGTTATCTGACGCTTTGTATACTGTAGTTTAAAGGGATAGAAGATTAGTCACACATGACTTACCCTTGGAGAAACCATGCTGTGTGTCACGAATTAGATTATGTCTTTCGATGTGTTCTCTGAGTCTATTTATTATTATTGATTCAAGCATTTTACCTATAATCGATGTCAAACTGATTGGTCTGTAGTTGTATATCGACGATCTATCTCCCTTCTTAAAAAGAGGAACAACGTTTGCCTGTCCCCAAGCAGTTGGCACAAAACCAGTGTCTACCGATTTATCAAATATTTCAGTTAACTGGTCGCAGATTTCAAATTTGCACTCCTTAAGCACTCTCAGAAAAATTTCGTCTGGACCCGGAACGAAAAGATCCATCCTTCTTAGGCACCAGGAGGAGTGGCAAGTTCCACTCTGAGTGAGACTCTTGTACAACGCCTTCACGTAACATGTCGTCAACCAAGGACTGTGCTATAAGCCGACGAGAGTAAGGCAACCTATAAGAGGGTTCGTAAACAGGACGAACACCTAGCTGAAGATCAGTTCTATGAACCACACGATCTGTAAGTCCTCACGGATCACCAGGCAAATCCAACACCTGACGGTGGGTTACTAACAGGTTAATGAGACGAGGTGTCTCATCAGGAAAATCAATCTTACCTACCAACGTTGCAAGTTTGGAGGCCAAGTGAGCTATGTCACTTGCTTGTGGAGACTTGTGCTCAGAAGCTGCAAAGATAGGAGTCGAATCCTGGAAAGCATTAACATCAACTACTTCAAAGGTGTCTGACTGCCAGGAGAGAGAGCGATAGTAGCACCCGTGACGTTGATTACCATAGCTGTGGTAACACGATCCTCGTGAATAATGGAGAGAGTCCCTTCCAAAGCAAGGCGACAAACATAAACAGAGTCAGACTGAGATAAAACGTCAGACCTAATTGGAACACCTGAGATACGCACCAGAACTTGAACCGTACATGGAGATCCAATACGATGCTCTCCTACAACAACAGCAGCACAAGAAAGAATAGAAGAATTAAAGCAAGGAGGTCCTTTCCAAGGAAACTGTGACCTAATCATGCACAGGAGGGGAGTCACAAATGAAAAATGGTTTATCTGTTGCAGAAATAACAAAATTACAGAAAATCACTACACGCCGACTAGATATATCAATGTCATGCGTTGTGAGAGCATCGATGCCCAAGAGGCAATCACACATAAGAGCAATATCAGATACAACAACAAAAATAAACTGGAAAACTGCAGCATGTGAGGAAAACCTTAAGGGAATGAGAACAGACTCAAGGATAGGCAAGGGAGAATCTTGTAAATAATGCAAACTATTACAAATAGAAGATAAAGGGAGACTACAAATCCCGGAGAGCATAATAAGCTTTTCTACTTATGAGCTTACATTCTGCACCAGTATCTACAGTGCCTGAAATGGGTGTGTTCTCTGTAAGAAATTGGAAGGTGAGTAACTAAGAAGACTCAACAGCCCCCAAGGGGATGATCTGGGACCGAACAATAGTGGTCAAACCTTTTGGTTGTGAAACGGGTGCTGGTGAAAATGGGATGGAGATTGTCTAGGCTGATGAGAAGTCTCAGCTCTAAGTTTCAAAACCTTGAAACACTGATTAGTCGAGTGTTTATAATGACTGGATATGACAGTAGCTAAGCTTATCCTTCGGCTCTAGAGAGGTCATGCGTCATATTAGAAGAAACATCCGATAAATTCCTACGGATAGGGGACTGCCTTGACTTGTGTACATGACGCTTACAGCGAAAACAAAAAACACTCGAATGACCTGACTTGTTACAATAGGTAAATGTGAGTACAGAAAGGATAAGTGTAGTGGAGGGGGAACTGTGAGTAGGAACTGAAGACTGAGGTGGTGGAGGAGGAGAACTAGGAACATTGGCATGTTGCTGAGCATTGCTAATACACAAGGAACCAGAAGGCACTTCCCTATGTTTACATGAAAGCTTTGTTGCGAAAGATAGTAGGGTCTCATCAGTCTTATGGCTGAGAGAAGGGGCAGCTTTCCTCTCAAAAGGCGCTAAGAAAGTGATGTATAAAAGAAAATTCAAATTAAGGCGGAATATATCTAAAGTGATAGTGCCAACTCTGAATGGGAGAGAGAATCGAGGGCTTCAACAACAATTTTGCTGGCCTGGGCCTGAGCACGCCCATAGTCAAAAATGCCAAATCTGGATGTAAGAGCATCAGTCATTTAAAACACCACTGAAATTAATTGCCTACAGGGGTATCAGAAAAAAATAAAGAAATTAGACCAAAATATATAATAATTGTAATCCAAAGACTTAGGGTCGAGACACGAAGCATATATCATCTCAGAAGCCAATGAATTATGCACAAGCTGTGACCTCAGGAAAGAAATTTTCTCGGACCCTTTGAAACATTAATACTTACAATACAATCTTCGCACTGGCGAATAAAATCACTAGCTTTATATTGGGATCATTACCAGAAATATTTAAGAACAGAAAGACCCTGATGTAATAATGTGAAAGTATGAGCCATTATGGCAGATGGATTTGGGTAATGAAGAAAGGACGGTACCTTCTGTTTAGACATATTAAAAGAGAGATGAGATAACAACAACCCACTTCGTAGTAATATTAAAATCAAAACAAAGAAAATACATACAGTTAATAATTGCAATCACAATGAATACAATCCTCGAATGAGAAGAATGATCTGAAAGAACATAAACAATAATATTCCCTCTGATACACAAAGCAAGAACGTTATTAACACAAACTATTCACAATTAAGGCACGTAAATACACTTCTCTGTGAATCACAATTCCAAGATTTACAATGAAAGAATTGCAGGAATTCAAATATCTAATAAACAAAGAAAACGTTACTATCATGAAATGGCGTCACGATGGAAACAAACATGGCCGGGCTCCTGATTTAGTCGACGCACTCAGGAACAAGGGGTGATCCAGTGACGGAGGTGACAATGATAGAAAAGTTCATAAAGTCGATGTTAATGCTAAAGTGAAACCACGTAGACTATATATAAATATATATATATATATATATATATATATATATATATGATATATATATATATATATATATATATATATATATCTAATAAACAAAGAAAACGTTACCATTATGAAATGACGTCACGATGGAAACAAACATGGCCGGGCTCCTGATTTAGTCGACGCACTCAGGAACAAGGGGTGATCCAGTGACGAACGGAGGTGACTATGATAGAAAAGTTCATACAGTCGATGCTAATGCTAATGTGGAAACCACGTAGACTATAAAAAAAAAATCCCTTAGCGTGTCCAAAGAAAACTGTTCCTGCGCTTAAGTACGCAATTTTTTGTTTCATGTCACTGGTATGAATTGTTCCATTGGCACTGAATAAAACCACCTACCTGTAATAAATGAATAAATAAATAGATAAATAAATAAAAAATAAATAAATAAATAAATAAATAAATAAATAAATA
>NW_027467457.1:122500-125000 GCF_046742065.1 Oratosquilla oratoria | reverse complement strand
GTCAGTCTTGGTGCCACTATCATAGCTACCCCGTGCCTTCTCTTCTGATCCACAATACATTAGGGTATATCCCCCTCCGATGTCTCTTTCTTCATCTTTTCCCCAATGTCTTGTCTCTGCCGTTCCTATAATGTTTATCTTTCTTTCATTCATAATCTCCAAGATTTCTTCTTCTTTGTCTCTATATGTTGCGATGTTAATCGTTGCAAGTCTTACTTTGTGGAGTGTCTTGTGCGAATCTCCTTTACGTTTACGTTTACAATTCCCAAATGAGCAATACGTGAGTATGCACAGACATAGTACACACCATATTGGTACGATACCATCACATCGCTCGTCCACCACCACTCGGTAACCCCACAGAGCAAGCGGAGTGAGGGGAATGAGTGACCAAGGAAACACAAAAGTCTAAACAAACACAACATACTCCACATTATATATATTATACATACAAAAGTGTGGGAAATTTTACATGAACATGCATTATACAAGAGAGCATACATAGTACTATAGAAAACATACATGAATACTTGACACTTACATATGGTATATATATATATATATATATATATATATATATATATATATATATATATAATATATATATATATATATATATATATATATATATGACGTAAGCGGAGTAGGAAACACAGGAGTTTTAGTCTTGAGTTTATTCCTGACTAGTTTCGCATGTGTGCTTTTTCAAAGGAATGGTGTACAAACGGGCTGTGGGCATTTTGTACATGGGGTGGACCTCACTACCTCCCCGTGTTTCCATAGTTGGTGACAAGTGTGAACATTACATATTCATTGTGGCTAATGTAACAATAATGATAAAGTTTAACAAGTAAATATGATGACAACACCAATAATAACAAAGAAAATATGAATAGTAATTGTAACAATAATAATGATGATAACAACAACGATAATAAAAATCTAGATTTAAATATTCAATAATAATAACAATAATAATGAAGATGATGATAATGAAAATTTAAATATTAAAAATAATAACAACATTTGTTTCCGAGTGGAAATGGAATCCAGGAAATCATAAGGTCCAAGTTCGTGCTACAAATGAAGCTGATGAGTATTTTAAACAGGGACACCTTCCTCAAGGACTGTCTTGAAGAACTGGTTCTTCCAAGATCAGCCCCACACCACCTCCATCACCCCAACAAACCCTTCAGTGACACAGCCAGAGAATACCTGAAGGAAGCTAGAGAAACACTCAGACACGAAGCCGAAGTTATCAGGAACAGGCTCCAGAACTACCCACTTCCCCCAGAACTCTTTGAAGAACTCAAGAAGAAAAAGCAACAACAAAAGGTGGAACTTGAGAGGAAACTGCTACGACTGTGCAACACAAGCAAATGGAAAGAAGTGGGTCGACAGAACCTCATCAACAACCTATCCGACTACAACCCTACGCACACCCAAATGGAAACCCTCTCCCTTGGTCTGAAATTCAGTACTAACATAAACCTAAAGAAATTGAACGATTACATAGGCAAAAACTACAACTGGAAGGACAGCGACATCGAATCCGGCTTCAGACAAGGTATTCTATTATGCTGTTCCATTGCAGCCAGGATCAACAGCAAGACCATCCTCAGGAGATACGTTCGTGCCCTTCAAGAACTTCTTGACAATGACGACATCATCATCACGGCCGCTGACAAAGGTGGTGGCGTTGTCATCATAAACAAGAGGGACTACACAAACAATTGGAACATTTACTCTCTGACCAAAACACATATTGCAAACAAAGGGACGGTACAGCCAGCGAAGAAGCCAAGAAGTTCAACACAGACATCAGGAGAATCCTTAAAAGAACAGAGAAAGAGGAAAAGACTCCTCTACCTCCTGGAGGAAGACCCAATAATCCCATCTATGAAAGGACTTCCGAAAATCCACAAACAAGACATTCCCCTCCGACCTATAACTTCTGGCATAGGAAGCGCACCACATAGACTAGCTAAGCAATTGGCCAAACCCCTTTCGTCTTCCTTAGGTAGCATTACTGGAACACACCTTAGAAACTCTTCCGACCTAATAGATAAACTAAACACATTTGACTTCACAGACCAACGACTGGTAAGCTTTGACATTATTCATTCTACACAAACGTAACAATAGATGGTGCCCTTCGGGTTGTTAAAGAGACAGTAAAACACATTGACACCGACAATTTACCCATCAACAAGCGTGACTACTTGGAGTTAGTAGAAAAATGTATGAAATTTGGATCATTTGTTTTTAACAATCAAGAATACAAACAGCATGAAGGGCTTCCAATGGGGTCTCCATTGAGTGCGGTGACAGCTTCGCTCTACATGAAGACTTTGGAAAGGGATCATTTTCTACATATCATCCCAGATAACTCCAAGTGGTACCGTTATGTTGACGGCATCCTCTTCATTTCACACAAAACAAACAACAAAAGAAACCTACTGGAACAACTGAATAACGTAGACCAAAGAATTAAATTCAC
>NW_027467457.1:115000-117500 GCF_046742065.1 Oratosquilla oratoria | reverse complement strand
GAAAGTTATGTATCAATACAGAGAGATTTAAAAAAGACAATAAGAAAAAGAAAACGACAATACGAAAAGAACATCGCTGATAAATCCAAAGAGAATCCCAAAGAATTCTATAGTTACATTAGAGATAAAAAGGTTGTTAGGAATCACATTGGTCCACTATTATCTGCTGACGGTCAACTTGAATATTCAAATGAAGGAATGTGTAATATCTTAAACAATTATTTTAGCTCAGTATTCGTAAACGAAACACCTCAAAGTGAATTCCAAACTGAAACCTGTGAAAAGTCTGGGGTAAACTTACTCACTATGGTAAATATAACAAAAGAAAAAATTAAAAGGTGTATAGACAAACACCAGGGCCTGACAGTTGGCATCCAAGAATCTTAAAGGAAATGAAAAATGAGATTGTTGTTCCATTAGAAATTATTTTCAAGAAATCCATCATATCCGGAGATGTCCCAAGAGAATGGAAGCTAGCTAACGTTACTCCCATATTCAAAAAAGGTGACAAAAAGAAGCCAAATAACTATAGGCCTATAAGTTTGACTTCATTCGTAGGAAAAATAATGGAAACTATCATCAGAGATGCTATCGAACATCATTTAGAAAGTAACCGTTTGATAAATGATAGCCAGCATGGTTTCATACGGAAACGTTCTTGCGTGACTAACTTACTCGAATTCTACAACACAGTTATCTCGAATTATGACAAAAGAAACAATATAGATTTAGTATATCTAGACTTTGCAAAAGCTTTTGATACCGTCCCACACGAAAGACTAATTACTAAATTAGCTTTGCATGGAATAAGTGGTAGCCTATTAGGTTGGACTAGTAATTGGTTGAATGATCGAAAACAGAGTTGTTTTAAATGGAAAAACTTCTGGATGGAAAAGTGTTGCAAGTGGAGTTCCTCAGGGTTCCGTTCTTGGGCCACTTCTATTCATAGTATATATAAATGATATAGACCATGGACTAAAATCTACTGTTTCCAAATTTGCTGATGATACAAAATTGTGTGGAATGGCAAATGATCACTAAAAACAATTAGACATTCAAGAAGATTTAGATAAATTATAGCAATGGTCTGAAAAGTGGTTATGAAATTTAACACAAGTAAATGCAAGGTAATGCACATGGGTAAAAATAACAGCAAGTACGATTTCAAGCTATTTAGAAATTCGTTAACAAAAGTGGATAGTGAAAAAGATTGCGGCGTAACTATCAGTAACGACCTCAAATCATCCAAGCAGTGTATTTCAGCCTCTGAGAAAGCAAATAAGATTCTAGGACTGATTGCGCGATCTTTTTATTTCAAAAGTCCATCACTCATTAACAAGCTATATAAATCGTTAGTTCGTCCACATTTGGAATATGCTGTTTCCGTATGGCCACCGAATCTCATTAAAGACATTGACGTATTGAAAAAAATACAATAGTGAGACTCAAAACTGATTCCAAATATCACAAATAAATCATACGAAAATCGACTAAAACATATGAATCTGTTTTCCCTTTAAAAGCGTAGACTCAGAGGTGACTTGATACAGGTCTTTAAAATTCTAAAGGGAATTGACAACATCAAAAGTGACAAAATTTTTACATTGAATGAGAATCAGACAAGAAACAATGGTCTCAAACTGTCCGGAAATAGATTCAATTTGGAAGTAGGTAGAAACAACTTTGCCAACCGTGTAGTTATTGAATGGAATAAACTTCCTGCACAGGTAGTGCAATGTAGTTCAGTTCGAAGCTTTAAGAATAATTTAGATAAATACCTAAGTAAGATGCTGTAATGATTATAATTTATGTTATATTATTTGTTTTTGTTTTGTTATCATTTGTCTGTCTGATTTTCATTTATTATTAGTTATATGTCAATTTATTATTATTATTTACTATTTACCTGTTTGTTTATTATTTGACATTTATTTATGTATTTTATTTGTTATTTACATTATCATAGTTTTTATTTATTATTCTATTATTAATATGATTTTTTTTTTCGCATCCGACCTACATATGGATCAAAACGTCTCCTGTCGGCATGCTCCGCCTTTGTAATCCTTTGTAATATATATATTATATATAATATATATTGTATAGACACGGTAAAGGAAACATGGACTGGAGGTGAAGCTTTATTCCTGACGTTTCGTCTAACGACTTTCTCAAAGGAATGAGCATACTAGAAACATACAGATATTATAAACCCGCCTTATGGCTCAAGGGGGTGTACGAGCGTATAGCGCTGCGTCCTGATTGGCCCGCTGAGACAGCCAATCACGAAGCGCTATCTTCGCTGAAGATTTGGCCCAGGTGAAGCTCCCAGCCTTATTGTTGATATTCGGACGAGTGGTGATGTACGCAGCTTCTATAGATTTTCTGATCTTCTTATCCATACCTTCGTGTAGAATCTCGGCTCGGTTCCATTGTGGGAGGTGCCCAGACTCGTCAACATGCACCACCATTGCGTTGGTGAGTCTATGGTGACGGAGGT
>NW_027467457.1:87500-95000 GCF_046742065.1 Oratosquilla oratoria | reverse complement strand
GTTTTGTTTTCTCTTTTTCTTTTCTTCGTTTTTTCTTTTCTAATTTTTCTTCTTTTTCTTTCTCTTTATTCTAGTTGTTCTTCTATTTGTCTTTTCCCCCTTTCATCCTCTTTTCCTTTATTTTCTCTCTTTTTTTCTCTCTCTTTATTTTCTTGTTTCTTTTTCTTCTTCACTTTTTCAGCCTTTTCTGTTTTTTTTTTCTTTTTCTAAAGTGTTTTCTCTTTTCGTCTTCATATCCTTTGCCGTATCTCCTTACTTTCTCTATATCTTTCAGCTAAGGAAGGCATCTGCCAACACACACATTAACTTTTCAGTAATCACCCCCATTCTCTAATCCTTACTATGAGAATCTTCAAAAAGTGGCAAAGTAAACAAAAAAAATATATGAAAGTTTAATACATAGGAGCCTGATGGTTGAGTGCTTACGAGCTCTGGCCTGTTAAGTTTGGGGTCATGTTGATTTAAGTTCGAATATCATAACCTCAGGAGCATCACTTGTAGTAGAAAAACAGTACATTTCTCCGGTTCATTCTTAGGAAAGAAAACATCCGCTGCTTCGTAAAACTCTAGTGGATCTTCAAAGTCTGGCAAAGAAAATTATCAAATGAAGAAAAATTGATAAGAAATGCTCAACAATTTCAGAAGATTATGTTTAGTATATTTAGCTTTTATTACATTGACAAAAGGATAATATAAGCAATCAGAGTTACAGAATCAACAATATGCATCAATAGATAATCACATACATTTATGTGCACTTTCCACTTAAACAATTATTGAGTTTGTAATACAGGCATTTAGGGTTTGAGAATTACAATGGATGTAAACAAGCAGTGGTAACACCTTTCCTCAAATACAGTTAGATTTCAAGTTGGAAAAGTGGAAACTGAACACAGATGGGCATTTGAACAAGTTAATTATGCAAATATGTATTATCAGAAATAATGATAGAGGTAATGATAAAGATAATCACAAGTAGAAATAATACCAATAATGATAATGATGCCTCACTACCTCCTCTCTGAGTTCTAATTCCAATGCCCCCAACTTTTGTTCTCTCTTTTCCTTTCCTTTACCTACATCTATTCATACATGTACTCCATCGCTCTTGCAATTTTACCCTCCCATCGATGGCTTTTATCTCAGTTTTCCACTACAAACCATGCCCCTTTCCTATCTTTACTCTCCTCAGACTACCTATTCAACCCGAAGGAAGCTCCCCAAAGGGACAAGTGGCGTGAGAAAGTAAGAAGCGGGATTGAGGAAGGAGCTCCTCTCACCAAGAATGGAGGACCCTCCCCCCTCCACCCTCCCCGCACTCCCTTTCGACTTCCATCTCAAGTTCAAAATCTCAAAGGAACTTCGGAGAAATGGTAAAGAGAAAGGAGAGAAGTGGTCTTAGAGGGAAGAGAAGGGGCTGGGAGAGAGAGGAAGGAAGGAGTGGCACAGGTACTAGGGTTGGTGTTTGAAGGCCAGGAAGAAAATGGACTCCTTCGGGCTCTCGGTTCGAGTCGATTCTCGGTTCGGACTGTCGGGTCTAGGAATGTTTAAAGAAGAAAGTGAAAAGAGTAGAGGTCAGGGCTACAAAAAAGGAAATTAAGATTTGTGGGTGTATATATGTGTTGTCAAAACAAAGAGGGTGAGGGTTACTCGTAGGACTAGAGGGGGAATGGTGTTATGTGTGTGTTATTAAAGTGAATGGATTTCGGTTTATTTTTCTTGTTGCTTGTGTAGTGTTGCTGAATCAAATTGCCTAATGTTTGCCACAAGATCTGTACATGGAAATAATTTCTTGAAAAGATTAACGCTATTAAGAATGACTAACAAACGAGATGCAGAGATTGTATAAAGATCATAACTTAATCAGTTGATTAAAGTGCTACCAGCTATCAATGCATAAGCAAAATGTCCCTCAATATATTATTTTTTAAGGAAGACTAAAGGAAGACTTGATAATCTCCACAGTTTTAATCCCACCAAATTCTATAGTGTTGCATCAAATTTTTGGAGCGGGTGGTCGTTTCATCAAGCCTCATTAAGATATGAAATCCCTCTTCTCAGAACTTTGTATTACCAGTACTCTCATATTCTACTGCTGAAAGTCTATGTCGTACGCCTAACCGTAGTTCATTCACTTTTCGTTATGTGTTTTTAAAAACAGGTTTGTTACTAATAGTTGCACCGTCTAATAAAGGTTAAACCTAAATTAGTGTCACTCCTTAAAGAAGATTTTTTCCAAAGCTGAATGAATTCGTCTGGTTTCAACAAGAACAGAATAATCAGAATAAAAAATTGTCCTTGAGGGGCTGGCCGAGTGAGGGTAGTGAGTATCCCAGGAACTTAATAGAGTAGTCAAGCGATAGTCATGAAAATGCTATCAGTCATATTGACCAATAGAAGGTTAATCGAAATTGGTCTTAACCACAGAAAATCGTAAGAATTCCATCAGTTGAATAAAAACGTTTGGCCGGAGCCCGAAGAAATAATAAAGAGGACATCCAGCTTGGATTAATTAAACGCACGTTTGAAATTGATACACGTTTTATTATGGCAGACGACAAAAGATTCTATTATTCATCTGAGGAGCAAACTCTTGCCTGAACGGGGTCTCGATCTATCGAGACCCTATTCACAATATAATCCGTCCTTCAGACAAGTAATGGAATTGATGAAACCCATGTAAAGTCAGGATGCCTCTCATCAGAACGATAAAACGTGGACTCTTCCACTACAAATTTTACAATAAACCAAGGGAAGGAAGAAGTGTTTAAGATCTTTAGCAACAAAGCTTCCCCTTTGGATTTTCTTGAAGGTCTTGCAGCCTCAACAAACTTGGAAACTACTAATTCTCTCATTATCCGAGTCATCTATGCGAGTCGTTGAGAAAGAGTACATATCAAAATCAGACCTTTTGTTGGCGGTGTTGTTTCTTTTAGTACACAATAAACACGTAAGCCTAGTGCTCAATTCAAGATAATGGTGTCGGATCTAGACCGAACGTGAAGAGAGAAAAGAGAGAGCATATTGAGGTGAATGAAGTGAATAGTGTCACGGCTACACGCTCACATCCAGTGTAAACGTGCCATTTCCTTCATCATGGTAACCATTTTTAGTATTCTTGAATACACACATTGTTGATCTTGCATGTTCACTCACCACTTTTTTCAATCTATCTAGACACCCACGGCCACGAAAAATCCGGCTACAGTCATTTGGTTGTTTCATCAAGCCTCTTCAAGATACGAAATCCCTCTTCCCAGAAATTTGTATCGCCAGTACTGTGTGTGTGTGTGTGTGTGTGTGTGTGTGTGTGTGTGTGTGTTAGTGCGTGTGTGTGTGTGCGTGTGTGTGTATGTGTATGTGTGTGTGTGTGTTATTAGCGTACACACGCGCGAACGCACATATTTGCTACAAGATGGTAGCTCCGACGAAGGCTACAGTCTCCCTAGGGACATCCATTGTTCAGTTAACTAGCTCACCGACTTTTACAAATATGCCCGTTTGATGACAATAGATTCTCGGCATCTCAGGTCAAGCCCTCTACTTTGAACAATGGCCCAGCTGCATCTCGGGTCAGCCATCTGCTTCTAACATAAAAGAGTCTCTGCCGGCGCCTCCACGTCGGACCAAACCTTCCTAAATTTTCCTATGATATGACAACTGTACATATGTATATAATTTGTTTCTGGGAGCCCTCCGAGCTTTGCTGGGGTCTTCCCGTGTATATTGTAGTCAGAACAAAAATTGGAGAATTAAGCCAAGAACTTCGCTCGAGTTTCTTTCACCACCAATTCCAAATGTAGAGTACCAAAGCATATATATATATATATATATATATATATATATATATATATATATATATATATATATATATATATATATGATTTCAAGAAGTCTACAGCGACAATGGAGTTGTTGAGCTTATATTGAAGCTTTAATTTGTCTCGTGCAACAATTTTCTGTGCTGGTTCCAAATAGCTGAGAAGGTGTCCAAAAGACGTTTGGTGCGGTTTTCTCTTTTTTAAATTCTCCAATACGTAATTTCGACCATACTCGGCCATCCTCAGGGAGGGAGTCTGAATTCTGAATTCCTAGGAATGACCACCCGCTTACGCGGGATCGGTTTTTGTGAGAGGGGAAGAATGTCTGTAAGAAAATGAAAAGATAGTAGCGTATAAAAGAGGGCTATTGCCACCGGGCGAATTATCGAGCGATTTGGGGCAGTTGGGAGGGAGTTACAATGTTTGGTGATTACAGGGGTTATATACAGGCCGTACATTGGCCGAACATTGGGAGAGGTCATTGCCTATAGCCGTGATCCGTAGCGCTGCGTACGTGGAAGTAGCAACTTTCTTGTGGATTGTGGAAATGGGTGTAATTGTTTGTGTTATGTGCCTGGGAGTATGGTTGTGGGCATGAGTTGTATGTTAATGGAATGTTTTCGATGTAAATGTTCACTGCTTCGGCCATCTTAAGGCAAAGGGGGTCGTGAGCTTTGTGAATTATTTTAGTGTTTTCGTTTAGTGTTTGTCTGGTGATGGTGGTTTTGTGTTCTTTTATCATGTGTGTTTTGATGGCGCCATTCTGGAGGTGGTATATGAGTCTTTTAGAGAGGGTCATAGAAGTCATGCCAATGTATGAGGAGGTGCGGTGCTGACAATCACCGACAGGACAATCAAACTTATACACGACGTTGACTTCTTGTAGAGGAGGATTGGGGGGCTGGCTGTTGTTCTTCATTACCAGGGTGTGTGTTTTAGAGGTTTTGTAGTGTGTGTATATATATATATATATATATATATATATATATATACATGTATATAAAATAAAAATACATACATATATATATATATATATATATATATATACATATATATATATATATATACATATGTGTGTGTGTGTGTGTGTGTGTGTGTGTGTGTGTGTGTGTGTGTGTGTGTGTGTGTGTGTGTGTGTGTGTGTGTGTGTGTGTGTGTGTGTGTGTGTGTGTGTATGTGTTAATATATATATATATATATACACACATATGTAAGTATGTATGTGTATATATATATATAAATATATATATAATATATATATATATATATATGTATATATACATATATATATAATATGTATATATATATATATATATACATATATATATATATGAAATCAGCCATCCTGAGTCCACTACTGAACAATGGCCTCCTTCATAGCATTCCATGATTTACACGACCGCACCAACCTCTGCCACGTCACTCCTGCAAATTTCTCTATCTCGTCTCTCCACCTTCTATCTGGTCTCCCTCTTCCACGCTTTCCATCTCGCGGCGTCCAATCAATAACACACTTGCTCCATCGCTGATCAGTCGTTCGCACTAACCTGCCCAATTCCACTTCCTCTCTTTTACCACCTCCACAATATTTTTCACTCTAGTCTGCTCTCTCATCCAACATGGTCTCTTTCGGTCTCTCAGCGTTATTCCCATCACTGATTTCTCCATTCTCCTCTGTGCTGTCCTTAGTTTTGTTCCCATCGCCTTTGTCAGTTTCCTGGTCTCACACCCTTAGATAATTATTGCTGGCAGAATGCATTGATTGTAAACTTTACGTTTCAAACATAAAGGTAGAGAGCTTCTCAGGATTTTATCATACTTACCAAGCACTTTCCAACCAATTGTAATGCGTCTTTTTATTTCATTATCATGATCTTTGATTATTTTCATCATTTAGCCTAAATGATTATACTCTTAAACTTCTTCAAGACTCGCCGTCGATTATAATTTCTTTACTTTGAAATTTCGTGTTGAACATTACTTTGCTTTTACTCTTATTCATTTTTAAACCTACTTTGAGACCTTCCTTGTTCAGGTCGCTCAGCATTTCTTGCAGGTCTTCTGCTCTTTCTGAAATAAGAATAATGCCATCCTTAAATCTTAGGTGATTCAAATATTCGTCATTGATATTCAAACCTTTCTCTTCCCATCTCACCCTTTTCAAAATCTCTTCCAAACAATCTGTAAATAATTTGGGTGAAATGGTTTTGCCTTGCCGTATTCCTTTCTTGATCTTGATCATTCTGTATCTTTATGTACTTGAATTATAGCAGTACCTAAAACCCTTACGTTCTGTTCGTTTGTACCCTGATTGCGTAACGAGATTAGTATTGCTATTTGTTCTATCGAATCAAAGGCCTTCTCGTAATCTACAAAAGCTAAACAGAGAGGTATATTATATTCTGTCGTTTTCTCGATTAGTTGATTCATCGCCTGCAAATGGTCTAGAGTCGAATATCCGCTCCTAAAGCCTGTCTGTTCTCTCGGTTGGTTTCCATCTAAAACTTAAGACTTAGTCTATTTGTAAGGATCTTGGAGAATATCTTACATACATTTGATAGCAAGCTAATCGATCGATAGTTACTAAAGTCCTTCTGGTCTCTTTTTTTTTTTTTTTTTTATAAAGCAAAATAACTATAGCATTGCACCACGATTCAGAAACGCTTTCTTGACATAAGCACTGGTTATACAACTGAGCTAACTTAATATGAACTTCTTTCCCTGCGTCTTTCAATATATATATATATATATATATATATATATATATATATATATATATATGTATATATATGTATATATATAAGTATGTATATATATGTATATATATATATATATATATATATATATATATATATGTATATGCATGTGTACAGTGAAGCCACCACCAACCGTGGCCACACCCTATGTCAATACGCCCCAACCCCCCCCCCTCCACCTCCTCCCACCCACTCCATCCATCCACCCAACCGACCTCGGAACCCCCTAACCCCCCAACTCCCCTCTCCCCGACCCTCTCCTTCCCATCTTAATGAGAAGCCAACCCCTCCCTCTAATCCTTCCCCCACTACCCCTTCCACCACCCAAACCGGCTAGGTTAGTACATATAAGTCACCAACCGACGATTTCCTTTGTCATTTCTTTGGACCTTTAATTTTTGTAAGTAGCGGTCCCTAACGGCCCATGTATCGAGATGGGATTTGTATTATTGCTGATTTATTGATATCTATTTCCATAATTGTGAATTTTGTTTAGGTTAACACCTTTTTTCTTTATTTCTGTATGTCGGTAATATTTATGTTACAGATTTTCCTGAAGATGTCTCTTTGCAGACGAAACGTTGAATAAATTAATCATTTTGGCAACTTGATTTATGCCCACTCTCCAAATGGCAGAGTATTGGTTAGAAAGCTGGAGAATACCCATAAGAAGATTAACAACCTCCTTAATGCTGTCGACTTTAACAACACATACATACAAGAGAATCTGCTCCCTAGAATTTCAAATATATATTTATATATACATATAAATACATATATATATATATATATATATATATATATATATACATATGTATATATATACATATATATACATATATACGTATACCAAGGCTTCCTCTCCCTTACAAGGGGGGTAGCCAAAAAGAAAAAGGCATAAAATCATTCCCACCTAAAATATA
>NW_027467457.1:72500-82500 GCF_046742065.1 Oratosquilla oratoria | reverse complement strand
TTATCAAACAGTTGCTTTCTAAATGATGTTCGATAGCATCTCTGATAGTTTTCATCATTTTTCGTACGATTGAAGTCAAGCTTATAGGCCTGTAGTTATTTGGTTTCTTTTTGTCACCCTTTTAGAATGTGGGAGTAACGTTAGCTAGCTTCCATTCTATTAGGACATCTCCGGGTACGATGGATTTCTTGAAAATAATTTCTAATAGCACAACAATCTCATTTTTCATTTCCTTTAAGATCCTGAGTGCCAACCCTCAGGTCTTTGTGTTTTATTAATTTTGAGTTTTTCTATACACCTTTTATTTTTTATTTATTTATCCATTTATTTATTTATGTATTTATTTATTTATTTATTTGTTTATTTATTTTTATTTATTTATTTGTTCACTTTATTTATTTACTTATTTATTTATTTATTTACTTATTTATTTATGTACTTATCTATTTACTTATTAATTAATTTATTTATCTATTTATTTATTTTTTGTTTATTTGTGATATTTTTCGTACTGAGTAAGTTTACACTAGACTTTTCACAGGTTTCAGTTTGAGGTTCACTTTGAGGTGTTTCGTTTACGAATACTGAGCTAAGATAGTTGTTTAAAAGATCACATATACCTTCATTTGAATATTCAAGTTGACCGTCAGCAGATAATAGTGGGCCAATGTGATTCGTAGTAACTTTTTTTTTATTTCTAATGTAACTATAGAATTCTTTGGGATTCTCTGGATTTATCAGCGATATTCATTTCATACTGCCTTCTTCGTTTGTTATTGTCTTTTTTAAATCTCTCTGTATTAATACATAACTTTGATAGTCATTAGGTGCACCCGAGCACTTGCATTTCTTATAAGCCATTTTGGGCGAGCCTGATTTGGGGGGCGTCTGTCCTTAAATGGGATGTAAGTATGAATCATCTTGGTAAGCGTATTTTGAAACATTTCCCACACCTGATCTACAGGTATTTCGCTTAATTTTGCCTCCCAATCTGTAAGCCGAAGCTCCTGACGTAGTCCTATGAACTGAGTTTTACTGAAATCGGGTATTTTAGAAACTCAAGTATCTATTCTAAAAAGTTTTAGCAGTTTGAATCTAAGTTGTGATCGCTATTTGCAATAGTTTCACCGACTTCTACATCGGTTATCATGCTTTCGCGGCTAGTGATCTATAAATCGAGTACGTTTCTATGTCTGGTGGGTTCGTTTATATGCTGAACTAAGTAATTGTCACCGAGAAAATCTATCAAGCGAGTATCTATATGGCCATGTTCTATGGTCATCCAATCAATGTCAGTAAAATTGAAATCACCCATTATCAATAAGTCCTGGTTGCAAACATTAGACTGTTCTTGAAACAACAGTTTGTCGTCTGCTAATGATAATGTCTTTGGTCTATATATCACACCTACATTCATTTTTTCTCCATTTGTTTGTGTTAATTCTACCTAGAAAATATCATATGCATCCTGTTTTACTTTCTCTTCAACTCAGGCATGGACGTACAACACCTTTCATGAAACTGTTTAAATTCCGCAATATTAAATTCAGCTTCAAACTCTCCACCATTTAACCATGCCTTGGTTATTTCTATCATATCGAGATTTTCTCTTTTGACATACGCCTGTATTTTTTGGAATTTGTTCCGAATACTACAAACATTAAAGTGCATGGTTTTAAGAAACTCGTGATTTTTTTTTTCTTTTTTTTTTACATGTTTTGAGTTTCAGCATCATGCCTCACATTATATTTTTTTTTCTATATTAGCACCTTGCTCTATATCAATATTTGGTCCTTCATTGACATTCAATGCCTCATGGACATTTGCCCAATCACGGACATCTAGACGCTCACGATCATCACATCTCTTATGCACATCGTGCCCCCCTACATCACCGCGTTCCACACCGGCCTCCGCGTCGGTCATTGACATTCTGCCCGGCATCCCTTCTAAAATGATATTCTGTTATCCACTGACATTACATCCTACCGTGATATTTTGTCCTCCACTATCATTACATCCCATCGTGACATTTTGTCCTCCACTATCATTAAATCCCATTGTGATATTTTGTCTTCTACTATCATTACATCCTATCATATTTTGTCCTCCACTATCATTACATCCAATCATGATATTTTGTCCTTTGTCATTACATCCTAATGTAATATTTTGTCCTACACTGACATATTGCTCTACATTATTGCTATACCCTACTCTGTTTTCCCCAGTACACTCTATTTCCCCTTTCCTTCGAGTTTCTACTCCAAAATAGGAACTAGTTCATTACAAACTCCCACAATAAGGTTGTAATAACATCTTTGCCTCTACGTGTAAGTTGGGTCCCATCAGAAGCGTAAAGGTCATGACGCCAGGAAAAGAGACACCAAGGCCCAAGAAAGTAGTATCCCAGTTGCGTGCACAATCGTTATATCCTCTCATTGATCCCTATGGCTCTGCTGTTCCAAAACGAGCCTGTGTAGATCCTCGAAAGGATCCCAGAGACTACGTCACGGCTCCCAAGTTCCTCTGATCTCACCCTACCCACATCGTTACTTCCCGTATGAACAATCGTAACTGTGTTCGTCCGCCTTTGCTCCCTAATTGTCTGGGTACAATCGGCAATCCCACTGCCCGGTTGACATACACGCTTGCAACGTTGTTTAGTCTTCCGCTGCAGGATGTCGTCATAGCCTCGCACCATGGAATCCCCCCTCACCAAGAACTCCTGATTTTCAACCACCTCATCTTCCAGCAGAGCAAAACGATTGGCTAGAGCCAGCGGTTGCTCCGTAGGGCACCCGCTTACCGAATGCGGTCTCGAGAAACTGGACCCCACGGAGCGCCACTCGCTCACGGCAGTAGCAGAAGTGGAATGTTCTTTGGGTTGTGGGGAGGATTCAATCTTCTCACAGAGCGCACTCTTGAGAAGAGGAATTTCCTCCTCACACATCGTGAGACGGTCTTCCAGGTTCACACATGCCTTCACAAGCCATTTCGCTTCTCCTTCAGCAATACAAATGGTAAAGAGAAAATATGAATCGACAAAAGGAACAAATGCGGTCACTAAATAAACTAAATACACGAAGCTTACTCTGCTTACCTTATACTATTACTCCTACCTTTGGAGTACAGTAACAGACTACTGTTTTTATTTCAAATTGATAGAACACTACTCTTTATCTTATACCTGTAAATGTATAGCGCTATATGTATACGATTACAAAAACACAACATAATCACTTGCCACTATTCGGATATATAAAATTCACAGGTATTTGCTAGCTGGTGTCTCATCATGCCTAACTACACTGTGATTTTCACTTCTGTTCTTAATTTTTTCAAACCATTCTCGACTTGCTTTAAATAAAAATCATCAGTACTTGTACCAGGGCTTTTCTTTAATAGATCATCGTAAACTTCTAACGCTTTCTCACATATAAATGCCTCAGAGATACTATCACCTAACTGTTTCTCATTTATATAAACAAGCAACAACTTTTGCACTTCCTCAAGTATTTGAGGTCTTTGTTTACTAATGACGGTCGCTCCTTTTACAATACCAGCCGACTTTATCACTTCTTTATTCTTGATAATAGCGCAAATTGTAAACTTTGCCATACCGTACTGCACAGCAAGATCAGATACACGAACGCTATTTTCGTGTTTTGCGATGATTTCTTTCTTCACTTCGATTGTTTTTCTCACAATTTTTCTTTTCCCATTGACCAGTGTCACTTTTTGCTTTCTTTGGAGCCATGACTGAGGGCTAGTATAGGAAAGATAAATGCTGAATGCAATCAAATTTGATAGCGAAAAGACAGCGGAACTGTTCAGCTCAGCGGTCAACAGAGAACTGTTTACGTTTTATCAACGATCACGTGTCACCTTGCTGTGGATGTGCTGTGTCTTGCGACACTGCTTCTAACCCAGGGCGGTGGGATAGGAGGAAAACTGGTAAGAGCAGTCAGGAGTTTTTATGAGAGTAGTAGGGCTTGTGTTAGGATTAGAAATGGAGAGAGTGAATGGTTTGAGGTAAAAGTGGTGTGGGGCATCCTCTGGATAAGGATAGGCCGTATGCAGTGATTCCTTGGTTTATTGTAAAGAAATCAAATGATTGGGCGTATAGAGAACAAGGGCTTCCCTCTACAGCGCACGTGTACCGACTAACCGAAGCACGCGCAGGTGCAGAGCATACAGACTCGCCATGGAGTATAAACAGATGCATGGAGTAATGCAAATGGAAACACTGCGCGTACATATCTACAGTAATGGAAATATACTATCCTACATCTCCCTCCCCCCTTAACGCTCAAAGCACTAGGTGTCTTGAGCGTGACGTTTGTCTCTAAGGCGTGCTGACCGACGGCGCAGGTCAGGAGTTGGAGGCTGTACTCCCGATTGGGTGGCCTCCATGGGCGTCCTGTCCACGGGCGGGGACGGGGATGGGCGAAGGAAACGACGGTTTCTCCACCAGGTCCGACCACTGGGCAACCTGATCAAGTAGTCCCTGGACCTTCCAACGTCCATGATGGTGCCAACCTTGTCCCATCGCTTTGTAGTCGGGTCCTGGATACGGACTACATCGCCGCGCTGGAGTGATGGGAGTGGTCGGGCGTGGGCGTCGTAACGGGCCGTATCGTCGCGCAGGCGAGCCGCAGCTCGACGATCACAACTCTCGTCTCTGGCCTGCCACTGTTTCTGAAAGGCCTTGGCGTGCGCTGGGACGCAGGAGCGAAGAGGGTGACTGTAAAGAGTCTGCGCCGGAGATCGACCGGTGTGGTTCGGGGTGTTGCGAAGCTCGAGAAGACCCCTGTCGAACGCCTCACAGTCCAAGTTGCCAGATGGAGCCACCTTCTGAATAAGGTACTTAACCGTCTTCACGGCCGACTCTGCGTGTCCGTTCGACTGAGGATAATGGGGCGTTGACATGTCATGGCGAACTCCCCAACGCTCGAGGAAAGCGGCGAATTCGCTGCTGGCGAACTGCGGGCCGCCGTCCGTACGCAAGCGAACTGGGACACCGAGGTTGCGAAATAGCTGCCTGAAGTGACGAGTGGTCGCTGAAGTGGTCGTGTTGGAGCCGCATGATACCACGACGGGCCAGCCAGATAGGCGGTCAGCGAACACGAGGGAGGACTTCCCTGCGCTGGAGAAGAAGTCGGCTGACACTGACTAGAATGGCCTGGTAGGGTGGGCATCACAGCAGTAGGGCTCTTGTTGCTGGCTTGGTTGCAGAAATTGACACGGCTCACAAGCACGGACCGTGTTCACGATGTCTGCGGCGATGCCGGGCCAGTACACCGCTTGACGGGCACGACGTTTCGTAGCCTCGGCTCCACGATGGCTATCATGCAAGCGGGCCAGGACTTGACGGCGAAGAGCGGCCGGGACGACTACTCTGGCTCCGTACAGAACGAGGTCCTCCTCGCAATACAGGTCCTCTCGCACCTTCCAGTACGGGCGCAGAGTGTTAGGCAGGGCGTAGCGGTCGCTAGGGAATCCCTGTCTGACGCACTGAAGAAGTTCGATGTATGCAGGGTCGTCCCTGGCTGCACGCCTGAGTTCCTCCATCGCTGGGTCGCAGTCCGTGGGGTGGTGGCCAGGGACTCGACTGCTCGCAATGTGACGATGCTCCTGACAGAAAAGTTGGTCTCGCGGTCTAGAGCATCGTCGTCGACAGTCGGCTGCACTGGGAAACGTGATAGGGCATCCGGGATGCACAACTCCTTCCCAGGGCGCCACGTTGCCGTGAAGGTGAAAGCTGCAATTTTCTCCTTCAGGCGCTGTAGACGGGGGTTATCGTTGGCATCTAGCGTGTAGCTATTGAGGATCGGGACTAGTGGGCGATGGTCCGTCACGAGGCTGAAATGCTGGAGACCAGTGAGGTAAAACTTGCATTTCCTCATTGCCCAGACTACTGCCAGCAACTCGAGATCGATTGTGGCGTAGCGTGTCTCCGTATCCGTCAAAAAGCGTGAGCCACACTGGACGAGACGGTACTGTCCTTCCCCGTGGTCTTGGAGGAGGGCGTATCCTAGGCCGTACAAGCGCGAAGCATCTGTTTGGAGTACGGTCGAGAGGGAAGGATCGAAGGCCGCAAGCACCGGTGGACTGGACAAGGCCCTCTTGACGCGTTCAAAAGCCTGGTCGTGGTCAGGGGTCCACACGAACGATCTCTTGGGGCTCATCAGTGGGCGAAGCGGGGCACCAGCTGAGGCTACGTCAGGCGAGAAGTCAGCTAACTGATTCACAAGACCCATGAAGGACCGCAGGTCTGTGATGTTAGCCGGCTTGACGAAGTCTATGATGGCACGAATCTTGCCTTGGTCTGCTGCTATACCGTCATGAGAGAGCCGATAGCCGCAGAAGGAAACCGTGTCCGCTGCGAGTACGAACTTATCGGCGTTCAAGGTGATGCCATGTTTCCTGCATCTAGCCAGGACGTCGTCGACACGGCGGAGGTGGGAAAGGTAGTCTTCGTCGAATAGAAGAAGGTCGTCCACTACCTTTACGCAATGCATAACTCCCTGGAGCGCCAGGTCGCCTCGTAGACAGAAGGCGTCCCCCGTGGCTGCGAAACCCATGGGGCCACGGAGGTAGCAGAAGCGTATGGAGTGATGAAAGTGGTGAGCCGCTGATCTTCCTCGGCCAGAGGGATCTACCAGTATCCACACAAGGCGTCAATCGTGGTGAAGTATTTGGCCTGTGGGTCGACGCTCCTGGTGGCTGCAAAAGGTGTCGGTGACGGATAGGCAGGGCGGGAAACCTGGCTGTTAAGCTTGGAGAGGTCAGTGGTGATGCGTATACCTCCTCCTGGCTTCTCGACGACAACCATGGGGTGGCACCAAGGAGACAGATCCTCGCCAGCTGGGGCGATAATACCTTGTGCCACCATGGATTCCAATTCAGCTCGCACCTGGTCCTGGTATGCTCGAGGGATCAATCGGGGTGTGTGGATCGCGAAGGGCTGCACGTTCTCCCTGAGGTGAATGCGCATAGGTGGTCCGGACATAGGTTGCAGAGGTGCCTTGTGCAAATCGGCCTTCTTAACCAGAACGTCTGTATATTCCCGGAGAAAGTACTTCCTGGCCTCTGACGGCGAGGTGTCGGCACGCAACGCGAATGGCGACGACGGTGCTGGAGGTGGGACAGCTGTGACAGCTGGTTGCACGTGACACTGTGCAGTGGCCACAAGCCCGGCACTCGTCGACTCCCTAATCGCTCCGAGGGTGCTACCGTCGTATGAAATCTGCTGTGGGAAGTCCTTCGGGATAAGTCCTGGAGCCCTGCAATGCTTCCACGAGAGCAATGGAATGGTCAGGGCACCTTGGACATCGATCCACCCCGAGCATGTCAAACTGCCGTAGGTGAGCTCCGCCTGCAAAGAACCCAATCCGGCAGGCATCTTGGACCCGTCGGCGTTGTAGTACTCCAGAGAAGGGGGCGGTTGCAAGTCGTTCCTTGTGATGCCCAGTTGCTGAAGATGTTGAGGGCCCATCACCGTAGAATCGGCCCCTGTATCCGGAATCATGTCAATACAACCTGACCTTCCACCGCACGTAACGACGACTGAGATGGTAGGCGAAGGCGAAGGTTTGTGCCGGGTAGTGGACTGTATGCTACGCACACCACTAGCTGGCCGTGTACAAGTGCTGGGGTCTGGTGGCGGTGAATGCGTCCTCACTACGTGGATGGTCGAACGACCGTCGTTCCTGGTCTTCGGGGGCTTGGACTTCGAATGACGCTCTGTCTTGAGTTTAGAAGACCTGCAGAGTTTGTCGAAGTGCCCGTACCGACTGCAAGCCTTGCACTACGTAGACTTGGCTGGACAAGCACTCGTGTGTGACCAGTGCCCTTTATCACCGCATCCATGGCAAACTGCCTCCGAAGCAGGGCAGCCTTTATGGTCATGCTACTGACGACCACAATTGCTGCAAGGAGATAGCAGTGGGGGTGCAGTGGAACGTGCGCCTGCCTTGGCCTTATGGTCCGTCTTCTTGCCTTTCCTGTATTGAG
Organism: Oratosquilla oratoria; assembly: GCF_046742065.1. Lineage (NCBI taxonomy): Eukaryota > Metazoa > Arthropoda > Malacostraca > Stomatopoda > Squillidae > Oratosquilla > Oratosquilla oratoria. The sequence continues at coordinate 74,481 of NW_027467457.1, read as the reverse complement.
AGACTGCATGGACTGTGGGAGGAGCACGTAGAGCGGAGGCTGTCGTCCTGGTAGCCTCGTATGAGCGGCATAGGGTCACGACGTCAGTGAGTGTCGATGCAGCGTCGAGTGCGACGATCTTCTGTGCCAATTCCTCAGCCAAGCCTCTATGCAGGTTGTGTTATTGGCTTTGCAGACGTCTACCTCTTCCGAGAGGTCTTTGAGCCGCACGAAGAAGTCTGCAAACGATTCACCGGCAGCCTGTTTGCATGAAGTAAATGCCCGTCGTCGAAGCGCTTCGTTGCTTGACTCCTTGAAGTGCTTCTGAAGGGCGTCGAGCACGTCTGCCACAGACGAAGTGGAGCCTGGAGGTATTTGCAGTGTATGCTCCAATACTCGCTGATTTTCCTGAGATATGCACATGCACAGCTGTATCAGCTGTTTAGAGTGGGATAGACTCGTTAAATCCACCATAGTCGCGTAATTATCCCACTTTCGCCTCCATTCCCTAAATGATCGGAATGTAACGTCCGAAAGGAGAGGGGGTGGCAGCTGTGCAGCTGCCTTCGGAGCAGTTGGGGTTGTGGGTTGACGTGAAGGGTCGTTCCCAGAAGGGATTGGTTGGTTCCGCTGGTCCGAGTTATGGGGTAGCAGCCTCGTAAGGAGGTCTTCGAAGCGAGTTGCATCTTCCTGTCTCTGAAGATCCCTTTCAGCTCGAGCTTCCGCTTCCCTAGCTGTGAACCATTCTAATAAGGTTCGCATGTCCATTGAAGATGTAGAGGGCGAGTGCTCTTCCTCGTCAAACGAAGCTGCAGAAGAGGGCTTCGGATTATCACCGTGGGGCATAATGAAATATGCCGTGCGCGACCAAGCACTTACTAGTTACGAGTACGTATGGGTATACTGCGTGTAGCAAACGCGGGCGAGTGTGCTGTGTGCGAGGTAGGCTGCATGGAGTAGTGTCTCACGAGACTCCGAGGAAAATGGAGGATATCGCTGCGCGCTCAATGCGTGGGGATAAGCACAACGCTTGCCACAAACGTAGAATGACATTCGCACGTAACACTTCACTATGACACTAACACTGCACAACACTGATGATTGGGCGTGTAGAGAACAAGGGCTTCCCTCTACAACGCACGTGTACCGACTAACCGAAGCACGCGCAGGTGCAGAGCATACAGACTCGCCATGGAGTATAAACAGATGCATGGAGTAATGCGAATGGAAACACTGCGCGTACATATCTACAGTAATAGAAATATACTATCCTACAAGTGGGACTTCGTCAGGGATGTGTTATGTCGCCCTGGCTGTTCAATCTTTACATGGATGGGGTGTTGCGAGAGGTGAATGCAAGGGTAGTGGGTCAGGGGTTGGAGATGATTAAATAAAATGGAGAAAAGTGGGAGGTGAGCCAGCTGTTGTTTGCTGACGACACTGCGCTTGTAGCAGGATCAGAGGAAGATAGTGACAGAGTTTGAGAAGGTGTGTGAGAGAAGGAAGCTGAAGATAAATGTGGTCAAAAGTAAGGTGATGAGATGTACAAAGGGAGAGAGCGACAGTAGGCTGGAAGTGAGCATTAAGGGTGAGAGACTGGAGTAAGTGGATAGTTTTAATTACTTGGGTACGAATGTGACAGGAAAGGGTGGAGTAGAGGTGGAGGTAGAATGTAGATTGAGAGAAGCGAGTATATGCCTTGGTGGATTAAAAAGTGTAATGAGAAATAGACATCTGTGAATGGATGCTAAGAGGAGGTTATATGAAGGAGTGATTGTGCCAACAGCAATGTACGGGGCAGAAACATGGAACATGAGAGAGGAAGAGAGAAAGAGTTTGAATGTGTTTGAGATGAAATATCTGAGAAGTATCATAGGGGTTACTAGGCTGGATAGAGTGAGAAATGAGGAGGTGAGGAGGAAAACAGGGGTGGAAAGGGAGTTAGGAGATAGGGTTGATGAAAGAGTATTGGGATGGTTTGGACACATGGAAAGAATGAATA
>NW_027467457.1:67500-70000 GCF_046742065.1 Oratosquilla oratoria | reverse complement strand
TTGCTTTTTGTTTTGTTTCAGACACAACCAACCTTTCACAATTGCAGAAGTAAGACTATCGTTTGAAGAAAGAAAATTTATATTAAAGTGCTACTGGAAGCACGAAAACATTACGGAAGTGCAAAGACAATTTGAAAGACAGTTTCAGAATACCTTACCAATGTGACGCACTATTGCTCGCATCAGAGATAACTTTGAAGCAGATGGAACTGTTGAGGATGTCAATAAGCAACGCTCTGGAAGACCATGAACATCCACCAACCATAATAGAAAAGACCAATTGCTGGAAACTATTTCCCGGTCCCCAAAGAAATCTGTGAGATAGGAATCCCAAAATTGAGCATTCATCGGATGTTGAAGCGAAATCATTGGAAAAGGTACGTTCCAACATTAATTCAAGCTCCCAGTGAAAATGATCCTGATCAGAGAGTTCAATTTTGTGAATGGTATTTGAACAAATTCGCAGAGGATGCAGCATTTCCAGAGAAAATCGTATGGAGCGATGAGGCAACCTTCAAGTTAAATGGGTCAGTTAACCGACATAATTGCACATACTGGGCCCTTGAAAATCCACATTTTACTCTGAAACACCATTTGAACTTACCAGGCGTTACAGTGTGGTGTGGCATGTCAGCATTGAGCATCATTGGACCGTTCTTTTTTTTTTTTACCAAATTGTCAATAGCCTAGTTTACTTAAATTTACTGATGGAAAATGCCTGTCCAAAAATTGAAAAGATGTTTGGGGATGAAGAGATTTACTTCCAGCAAGATGGAGCTCCTCCCCACTACCATCGGGATGTACGGGCTTACCCCAATGCAACACATCCAAACAAATGGATTGGGAGTCGAGGTAGCGCTGAATTTCCTGACCTCACGCCAATCAATTTTTTTTTTTTTTTTTTTATGGGGATATCTCAAAGATAAAGTTTGCGACGCAAAATCAGCGACAATGGATTATTTGAAAAGTGAAATCCGAAGGCAATGTCTTGCAATTCCAAACGTAATGTTTGGCAATGTTGACGAATCCATTGTTCTACGTTATCAGCTTTGTTTGGAAAATAATGGAAACCAGTTTACACGCAGGAATGAGAGAGAACATTAAATAATTCTAAATGACCTTAAATACTCATTTCTACAACATCTTAATTTCCTGAATTTAATTCAATCCTTTTGGATTGTAACTATGTCGATAAAAACCTACTTGAACACAAAATGTATGAGTATTGGGAAGTCAAAGAGTGAGTACACTTTTGGGGGACACAAAGAGTACTGGGAAGTCAACGAGTACATTTTTCGGGACACCCTGTTTGTATAATATATATATATATATATATATATATATATATATATATATATATATATATATATATATATATATATATATATATATATATATATATATATATATATATATATATATATATATATACCGGAACTCAAAACAAGCTTACCTACTTGCACCGGGGACCAATGAGAAATGAGCAGCCCGCGTAAGGGTTTATCAATCTCTAACACCATGATATCGAAACAACAGGGAAAATGACAAAATATTGGGCTCAACTCAAACTACATCCATCAACCTCACACAGAAAGCAAATAGATACAGATCAAACGCCTAATAGACAAATTTTTGACGCCCCAAAAAGAAAATAAAGTAACCATCGCCCCAACTATTAAAGAAGAACTCGTAGGTAAAGCAGGACGTGCCAGAGGAAGATGCAAGAGCCAAATACTTACATCAGATTTAAAAGAAGCTCCAAAGGAACACCGGGATAGATATGGCACCATCATACAGAAGGAGACGAGTCATCCGTGTACGTCATCTTGAATAAGAAGAATACATGGAGAATATGGATGTCCTACATAACAACTCGTCCAAATTTCAGTGCCAATCAGAAGATCCTACCAACAACATGGAAAGAAGAATCAACGCCCTTATTCAGCGAGCTAATGATTTGAGCAAAATGTTCACTCAAATTATTGGTGACCTAGGGCCTGGATACTGTTATGGCACCGTAAAAACATATAAAGAAGGCAACCCTCTGAGACCCATAATTTCTCAAATGACTACCGCTACTTACTAGGCAGCTAGGGCACTGAACTCCTTCCTCACCCCTTATGTGCCTACAGAGAGAGCTGTATCTTCAACTACAGAATTCACAGATTTGCTTCGACCCCCCCGCCCCTGTAATGATATCGTCTCTTTGGATATGGAGACTTTATTTACACGTGTTTCTTTTGATGAGACCAAAAATCATATTAGACAGGGTATACAGAACCAATCTCCTTCCACTTGATACACACACACACACACACACAAACGCACACACACACACACACACACACACACACACACACACACACACACACACACACACACACACACACACACACAAACACACACACACACACACACGCACGCACACACACACACACACACACACACACACACACACACACACACACATATATATATATATATATATATATATATACTG
>NW_027467457.1:50000-62500 GCF_046742065.1 Oratosquilla oratoria | reverse complement strand
ATAGAAAGAGAAGATCTAAACAAGCTTATCAACAAAAGGCAGAGACTAGAGAATAGAAAGAGAAAATGGATGAAATAGAAGAAACAATTCGGAGAGGTAAAAGTATTAAAGGAACTGAGCGCAGACATGCTTTAGGAAGACAGCAAATGATGCGTTTGAAAGATAGAAATGGAAATATCATTAAATGTAGAGACAGAATGGTAAAAAGAGTAGAAGAATTTACCAAGAGCTTTACTAGTCGAAGACCGTAGTTGAGTCAGTAAATTCATATGTAGACGTTAGTAGTGCACCAGAGATTACAAAGAAGTAGAATGTGCTCTAAAAATATGAAACAAGGAAAAGCTCCTTGGAAAGATGGTATATCGATAGATCTTTCTAAAGACGCAGGGAAAGAAGTTCATATTAAGTTAGCTCAGTTGTACACCCAGTGCTTAGGTCAAGAAAGTGTTCCTGAATGTGCAATGCTATAGTGATTTTGCTTCATAAAAAAAGAAGACCAGAAGAATCTTAGTAACTACCGACCGATTAGCTTGCTATCAAATGTATATAAAGTATTCTCCAAGACCCTTACAAATAGACTAAGTCAGATTTTAGATGGAAACCAATCGAAAGAAAAGACATACTTTAAAAGCGGATATTCGACTCTAGACCATTTGCAGGCGATAAACCAAATAATCGAAAAAACGACAGAATACAATATACCTCTCTGTCTAGCTTTTGTAGATTACGAGAAGGCCTTTGATTCGGTAGAACAAATAATAATGTTAAACTCGCTATGCAAGCAGGGTACAAACGAACAGATCGCAAGAGTCCTAGAAAAAATTATGCGCAAGGTACCGCTGTAATTCGACTACATAAAGATACAGAAAAAATAACGATCGAAAAAATAACGATCGAAAAAAGGAGTAAGACAAGGCGATGTAGTTATTTACAGCTTGGTTGGAAGATTAATGGCGAATATTCGAACCACCTAAGATTTGTGAATGACACTATTCTTATTCCAAAAGGAGCAAAAGACTTGCAAACTATGTTGAGTGATCTGAACAAGAGAAGTTGCAAAGTAGTTATAGAAATGAATAAGAGTAAAACCAAAGTAATGTTCAAAACGAGAGTAGAAAGTAAAGATATTATAGTCAATGGTGAGTCTTGAAGAACTTGAGGACTATAATTTTTTAGGCCAGATGGTAAAAATGACCAAAGATCATGGTAATAAAATAAAAGGACGCATTACAATTGTTTGGAAAGTGTTTGGTAAGTATAATAAAATCCTCATAAACTCTCTACCATTATGTTTGAAACGTAAAGTTTACAGTCAATGCGTTCTGCCACCAATAATTTACGGGTGCGATACTTGGAATCTGACGAGAGAGCAGACAAGAGTGAAATATATTGTGGTAGCAGTAAAAGAGAGGAAGTGAAATTGGGAAGGTAAGTTAGTGAAAACGACTGATGAGCGATGGAGCAAGTGTGTTACTGAGTGGATGCCGCAAGAGGGGAAGGGTGGAAGAGGGAGACCAGACAGAAGGTGGAGAGATGAGATAGACAGGTTTGCAGGAGTGACGTGGCAGAGGTAGGAGTGATAGTGCGAGGTCTTTGTTCAACAGTGGACTCAGGATGGCTGATTTGATATATATATATATATATATATATAAATATATATATATATATATATATATATATATGCAGAAAAAAACAATGGGAAATAAGAAGCTTAGTCCGAACGTTTTCGTCTATTTAAGACATTATCAAGGAATACACAGTTACAGAGACAAAGGTGGATATATATACATAAAGTAAAAGACAAGCTAGGAACATGGGAAGTACACACAAGATGCTTCACAATCAGGTAGAGCCGATGTTGACATATACGGACGTTTGGTCCATGACGTTACGTCACCCCCGCTTAGTAGCACTTGGAGAAGTTCTTACAATTTTATCAATAACAAAATCATCAAGTTTAAATAATCCTAAACTTAAATTTATATTATTGTCAAAGGTTTGTTTAATATGACTGGATTCGATGATGTTCCTTTCTAATAAGGATCTACAAGAAATTATTACATTCGAATTATCCCAGTCAATAGGATGATTGTGGTCTCTTACATGGACAAAAAGGCCACTGGAACTTTGCCCACTCAGCACAAATATAGTGTAAGGAGTGGGCAAAGTTCCAGTGGCCTTTTTGTCCATGTAAGAGACCACAATCATCCTATTGACTGGGATAATTCGAATGTAATAATTTCTTGTAGATCCTTATTAGAAAGGAACATCATCGAATCCAGTCATATTAAACAAACCTTTGACAATAATATAAATTTAAGTTTAGGATTATTTAAACTTGATGATTTTGTTATTGATAAAATTGTAAGAACTTCTCCAAGTGCTACTAAGCGGGGGTGACGTAACGTCATGGACCAAACGTCCGTATATGTAAACATCGGCTCTACCTGATTGTGAAGCATCTTGTGTGTACTTCCCATGTTCCTAGCTTGTCTTTTACTTTATGTATATATATCCACCTTTGTCTCTGTAACTGTGTATTCCTTGATAATGTCTTAAATAGACGAAAACGTTCGGACTAAGCTTCTTATTTCCCAGTGGTTTTTTCTGCATATTATTTTCACGTGTGCCTTGTGAATTACTGCAATATATATATATATATATATATATATATATATATATATATATATATATATATATATACATATATGGTATAGTATATATGTACACATATATACATATACATTTATATGCACATACACACCCTTCTTGGGTATTTGTCTGCATGTTATAGTGCGGTTAAAAGCTGCTTAGTAGCATACATGTATCGTTCACTGGTGCTACTTCAGATACTAGGTAGGGGGTAGTGGTTTGTGTAAACTCGTATTAAGTTTATACCCCTTTATTCAAAGCTTCCTGGTTTGACACTTATGGTATATACACTGTCAACTGTTAAACAGAACGATACAATCCTGGTTACATAGATAACTGTTTATCACACCTCTTCTTGCACAACACCCGTCATCGTCCCAACTGCGGCTCTCGGCCGGCGCATCTCGTGGTCATTGGCCGGAAGTGCCAACCTCAACACTTTCTCGAGTTGTCTTTAGTCGTGAGATTAATAATAATTTCGAGAAGGTCCGTTGTCTCACATGGGTGGTGCAACTGCATTGGTTCCATACTGGTCTCTTGTTGTTAGTGTTACACAATTATGTTCCCAGGGGAGTGTCTTGTTAATGTGTAATGTTTCCGTGTGAATTCTCTGGTGGTATCTACTATGTGTGTGTGTTCGTGAGTTCGTGTGCGTTGTGTGTGTGTGCCCGGGATGGTATGCAAGGCGGCAAGATGTGCAGTCAGCAAAATGACCGGAGGTAGTCTGGCGCCAAGAAGTCTGGTGAGTGAGCGTGTTGTTTAGACCTCGTGATTAACTCAGCAATATCGAGTTGAGTGAGGATGTAAGTGGGTCATATGACTGGCTGTATGGGACGTATACATATCGCTCACCCCCGGGGTTAGGTGGCTCCCGGCACCTTAAAATACATGGTATACAAAGGTATATATGGGTACTACATCGAGAAAAAGAAAAAAAAGGGGGGGGGGTCAGAGACACAAAATCCGTGTGGTTATATGTGAAGTGGGGGAGGGTGTTGCTGAAGTGAATTGAAGGTCCAAAAGGGGATCATGAACTGTAGGTAAGGGTGGTGATGTTGTGTCTCAGACGAGTAATGTTGTGTCTCACCAGAGTACATGTTATATGAAATGTCACATGAAAGGTTACAATATATCTTTGATAACACTGTTGAAATCACTTTCTAAATGTTATGGTTTTTATGGTTTAACACTATCACTGTGGGGGGGGTGTCATTTTCTAAATAATGTTCTATGGTCAGTTTGGTGTGTCACATCACTTTCTAACTGTTATGGCGTTCATGTGTTTTAGTACCAACACTGTAGGGAATGTCATTTTCCAACCCAGTTCTATGGGTAGTGTGGTGTAACACATCGCACTTGTTGGCAATCACAATAGATATATATATGGTTTCCCGTAAAGAATATTACAATATTCATAAACGTGGGTGAGACACAGCATAAACTTAATCTAGGTTTACAGTAAATCGGGAATGGGAGTTGAAAGGTTATGGAAAGGTTTTACTTCGTGCAACAGAAAATTATTATTATTACTAGTATAAAGAGAATGATTAAGAGGGAAAGGGCTGTGGAGGTATATGGAAGAATCCTATGATGTAAGTCGAATGAATCCATGTCTAGAGTGGTTGATTTATTCAGTTGGTGTATTATGTCTATCTTGCTTGGAAGGATGGTATCGGGGATCTTAGGTAGGGGAGGGAGTATTAGTTGGGTTATGGGGCCTAGGTCGTGGGTCAAGTTGAGGGTACCTTGGTCGTGGAGGTTATTGGGGAGTAGCATTGAGTTCATCATGTAGATTTGGCAAATGTCTGGCAGTGTGACGGAGCCGTTGATCTTATGGTGGGTGGGTGGTTTACGGGGGCACATGACAGACACTAAGGTTGGATGAGGGAGATATAGGAAGTGTTTATGTCCTACATGTGTATGGTGAATTTGGGTGTTGTCTGAGAAACGGAAATCACAAGTTTCGGTAAAATGTATTCTGTCGGTTGTAAGTTCTGAGAGGCAGGGTTGGGATTTAGTTAGTTGGAAATGGAAGGGATAGGCTGGACAGATGTGGAAGTTGGGTCGTGCTGTCTTGCAAGTTGCTATGGTCTCCGGTGATGTCAGTGTCAGCCACTGACCGTCGGTTGATTTTAAGATGGTAGAGGTTGGTAGGTTGAGGGTCATTGTGCGGTTTTGGTAAGGGTATGGGAAAGGATAAATTTCCCAAAGGGAGAATCTCTTGACAGGGTCCATCGGTATGTTGATTAAAATGAATTGTTGAAAGATAGTTGATGCCAAGATGGGGTAATAATGTTGTATTTCATGTTTAGAAAAGAAGGGGGTAAGTTGTAGTGTACTGTGGGCTCGTCGTAGTGTCTGGGTAAGCTGGGTTGGGGTGATCATTTGGAAGTCGACTACACCTTCGTGGGCGTTCCAAATGTCTCTCTGTATGAGATTGGTATGGTCTTTGAGGCTATCTAGTTCTTTGTCTAGTTTATTCAAGTGATAAAGGAAGAAAAGGGCCGTTTGGGAATTTGTGATTTGAGACAACTGGGAGTTTGTGAAGTGTGCAAGGTCATTGTATTTGTCAATGACCGAATTTACAGAATCAGCGAGGAGGTCTATGTTCTGTGAATTTAAGTCTATGAGTTTTCCTTGTTGTTGGAGTACTCTTGTTATTTTTCCTATGTGTGAATGAACTGTTTGAATGTCTTGATCAGTAGCAGTTCCAAATAGGAATTTAGAAATAATGCCAACGAAATCGAATAGACCTCTTTTGGTTCTTCCGGTCTTTGTAGTGTCGTTGTCTGGGTCTGGGAGGTGGTATATTGTGTATTTTATCTTGTCAAGTTTACTTTGTAATGAGTTGACGTTGTGGTAGCGTATCAGTGAGATTTCATAATTTTGATGAGTGTTATTTGGTACTTGCCTGCCTATCATTTTCTCTACTTCTAGTAGGTCATTTTGTAGTTTAGTAATGGGTTCTAGCAAGGATGTGGGTGAGATGCGGAGTTTCACAATGATGGAGTCTTCGACGCATGCTGTGGTGCCATGTCTGTTGACTATGGCGCCGGGCAAAAGCCTTGGGACGGAGAGGGCGAGGTGGACGATGAGAGGGAGGAGTTGTAGGGATTTCATCTGTGGAAAAAGGGGCAGTGTCTGAATGACTAAGGATATGTTTATCTGACTCTCGCTAAGGTTATATTGGTCGGAAGGAAGTAGAGAAGTTTCAATAGATATGCGGAAAGGAGTTCTTATTGGTAATGGGCCATTTTAACCTCCACTGATAGATACATGACGTCCTGCATCTTCAGGGGCGAGAGCTAGAGTGCATGTTTAGTTGCGTCGACGCAGAGTCATGGGATGAGACTTGCGTTTTGGTGATTGGTGTGTGTCTGTGGTAGGTGGGTTGTGGATGGGAGGTGAGATTGGGTCGAGGTTCAGTTTGACCTTTCTCAACTTCTCTCCATGTATGGTGAAGGTGGTGTGATCGGAAGGATCTGTTAGTAGGAAAACATTGTTAGGGAGTGAACTTGTGACTGTGAAGGGGCCTAGGAATTTGGGTTTGAGTTTGTTTGTCCTACTTGAGTCTTTTACCATGACTGAGTCGCCAAGTGCTATGTCAAGTGGAATTGACCGTTTGTGTTGTTTTGTCTTTGTCTTCTCTTGGGCTTCTTTCAGGTTTGCTCTAACTTGTTTGTAAATGGTTTGCATACCTCTTTTGATGCAGTGTGCGAGGTTATCTAGGTTGTATAAGGGTGGGGGTGGTTGGTTGAATATTTGGTAGGGTAGGCGCATTGGTTTGCCGAAAATGATCTCATGTGGGGACATCTTTGTTGCAGAATTGACTGTGCTATTGATACTGGCTTGTACCTGTGGTAGCCAATCTTCCCAACTGTCCATGAGGTCGTTGACCAATGGTCTGAGAATCTCTAGGACCTTGCGATTTGTTCGCTCAGTCAGACCGTTTCCCTGAGGGTGGTATGCAGTGGCAAATGTTTGGTCAATGTTGTACAGGTGTGCTATTTCGCGCATCACCTGATTTTTTAATTCTGAGCCATTGTCAGATAACATTGTGTGTGGTATGTTGTATCTACAAAAGATATTGTTGACTAGGGCTTTGGCTACAGTCTCTGCTGTTTTGTCTTGGAGTGGTATTAAGATTGTGTATTTAGAGAAATAATCTACTGCTGTGAGTACATAGTTGGAACCTTGATGGCTCGTTGGCATTTTCAGTAGGTCAATGCCAAGTGTTTCCCATGGCTCAGCATGGAGTGGGATATATTTTATGTTGATTTCCCTTGGGTCAGGGCCTCTGAATTGGTTACAAGTTATACAAGAATCTATGTGTGTGGTTATATCTCTTTTCATGTTAAGCCAGTAGTATGTGTGCCTAGCAGTGTTTAGTGTCTTATCTCTGCCCGAGTGGCCTCCCATTGCACTGTCGTGCAATATGTGTAGGACTTTGGGGACAAGGGCTCTGGGGATAACAGTAACCTCTCTTGTGTTAATGGTTCTCCTTATGACTCCGTCGACCAGTTTGAGTTCCTCAATAGGGACAGGTGGTCGGGAGTGTAAGGGGGTTTGTGAAATGAGATGTTGTTTTATTGGGGACCATATTGGGTCACTGTCTGTTTCATTCTTAAGTTCCCGCATGGGAATGCATGTGGTTTGGGTGACAGGGTTGATGTGGTTTTGTCTGCTCAAGGAATCTGCCACTACATTAGCTTTTCCAACTAAGTAGGTTATCTTGGGATCAAAGTCTAGTAAGGTGGTTTTCCATCTAGCAATTCTTCCGTGGAGGTCTTTTGTGTTGAAAAGGTAAACTAGGGGTTGGTGGTCTGTAAAGATGTTTATATTGTACCCTAGAATGAGATGTTTAAAGTGTTTGAGTGCCCAAACGATAGCTAACCCTTCTTTGTGTGTTGTAGAGTAATTATTTTCAGCCTTGTTGAGGACTCTACTTGCGTAGGCTATGGGGTGCTCTTTGCCGTTGTCGTCTTTTTGTTGTAAGACTGCGCCTATTCCTACAGAGGAGGCGTCTGTGTAAAGAAGGAATTCCTTCTTCATGTCAGGGAAAACTAGTACAGGGGCTGTGGTGAGTGCGTGTTTGAGAGTGTCGAAACTTTGCTGTTCTGCTTCTGACCATTGAAATGGCTCGCCTTTCCTTGTGAATTCGGTCAGAGGGGAAGCAATATCAGCAAAGTTTCGGATAAAGTATCTGTAGTATGATGCAAGACCTACGAAGCTTCTAGTTTGGGTTGTGTTTTTGGGTGTTGGGAATTTGTTTATAGCTTCTATCTTGTCTGTGTTGGTATGGATACCTCTGGCATCTACCTTATGTCCTAGGAAGGCGAGTTCCGTCTGTAGGAATTTACACTTTCCTAGTTGGACTTTCAATCCTGTGTTTTTGAGTCTTTTTAGGACGATCTCTAGTGTGTGAAGATGTTCTCTTTGTGTGGGGTTGTAAATGATGAGGTCGTCTAAGTAGACGAACAATGAGACTCCTATCATGTCACTGAAAATGCGGGTCATCAACCTTTGTTGGGTTGAGGGGGCATTCTTAAGGCCAAAGGGCATACGCTCAAAGTGGAAATGTCCCTTATCAGTGGAGAATGCAGTCACGGGTTTTGATTCCTCTGTTAGTTCGACCTGCCAGAAGGCTGACTTAAGGTCTATTGTGGAAAAAACAGAGTTCCCGTTGCCAATGCATTGTAGTACATCTTGCATGGCGGGGAGGGGGTGTGGGTCAGATTGAGTGAGGTGGTTGACTTTACGAAAGTCTACCACAGGGCGTAAGGTTCCATCTTTCTTAGGGACCAAAAAGAGGGGACTGTTCCATGGGGAGTCTGAATGGGAAATGACGCCTTGGTGTATCATCTCTTGGACACTGTCATTGACTTGGGATTTCCTACTGTGAGGTATGCGGTAAGCGGGGGTGTATGAAGGGGGGGTGTTAGGGGGAATTTGGATGTGATGATTGATAATATCACATTTGCCTAGCGGTTCACCTTCTAAGGCTATAGCTGATCTATTCCTTTGTAGGAGGGTTAACAGTTCACTATGGGTTTCTCCGGTAGCTGATGTCGTGATTTGGTCTGGGTGGATAGGGGGAAGGGGTTGTGTTGGTCTCACTTGGTTGATGTGTTGTGGCAGTGGTTCCTGGATAGGGGAATTATGGAGATGGACTGCGCACATGTTTGTATTCTTCCTGATTTTACGGTGTTGGTCTGACATGTTTGTTAACATAGCTAGTGTATGTTTATTGTCTGATATTGTATCCCAGGAGGACTCAATGGCTATGTTGTTAAGCCTGGACGTGTCTGAGTCGATTATGACGTCCTGATGTTCGATTGCACCGGGTATGTATAGTGGGACTGTTATTGAATGTCTAGGGGGTATGATGACTGTGTTAGACATCAGTGCCTTTGAGGTGACATAAGGGGGTGGTCGGAAGGAATAGCTGTTAGTGGGATTTGGAGTATTTAAGGAAGGTAGACATGAGAGAGGTTGTGTGTCTGAGTCGGGTGTCTCAGGAACTGTTGACTCATTATTTACATCTCGGAAGGAGATTTTGTTGGTCTCAAAGTCTATCTTAGTTTTCCAAATCCTCAATGACTGTAATCCTATTATACCTTGTTGATCAAGACTCCATTCATCAGCTATGTGGAAAGGTGTGGAACCTACTTGGGAATTGTTCACTTCTATGCTCAGATCAACCATGTCGTGAAGTGAAATGGTGCTCCCTTCTATTAGGAGTCCTTCCATATTGGAAAATTGAATTTGGGGTGGGTCATTTAATGCTTCATAGAGAGCTCTTGGGATGATGTTCAGGTTTGTTCCTGTATCAACCATCATGTCAACTTTAAGTTGATCTATACTCACTTCTAGGGTGAGGTAGTTGTGTTGTGTATGAGATATTCCTATGGTGGTTTGGTGCGTGAGGCTGGTACACGTTCCCCCAATCGATGGTGTTGGGTTGTGCGTGTTGTGTGGGAGGGAGCTGTTTGTCGAGGGGTGTGTCGAGGGGTGGTGAATGGTTGGTTAGTTCTCTGATGAGGTTGTGGTTGTGTTTTCTGTAGGTAACACTCTTCGTTGGAGTGAGTTGTTGTTTGGTGTAGGTTGCAGTGTTTGTTTGGATGAGTTGGTGTAGGTAGGAGTGGGGGTTTAAAGGGGGGGTGGAACTTGTTTGTTTTGATTCTGAACTTGACACTGAGCATTCGTATGCGAGGTAGTAGCATGCACTGAGCAAGGGATGGGGTAGTGTTGTACCTGCGGGTGTTGTTGTTGCTGTGTCCAACACTGGGCATCGGTGTGGGAAATGGTTCCATGAACTGAGCAAGGGATAGGGTGGCGTGGTGCCTGTGTTTGTATTTGTTGTTTTTGTATGCAGTCTTTTGTGTTGTGACTGGTTGATGAATGGTAGGAGCACCACTTAGAAGGTTGTCCTTGATTGGTGGGAGGGGGCTGCTGTGAGTGAAGGCTATTTAGTCTGGGGAGGTGGTGGGGGGTGTCTAAAGATACATTGCAAGCATTGATGATATCTTAGATATAGGTATAAGCTAGAGGGTTTCTAGTGTCTAGTTCCCTTTTGGAGGCTTCCTTTAAACACTTTGGAGGGAGTTGGGAGAGATAGAAACCTATCTCAAAGAATGTTAGTAAGTTTTTTGTTGTCATTACATTTTGACCAAATTGGTCAGTGTGGGTCCAAGGAGAGTTATTCTCTAGGTCCTCTCTGACCTCTTTAATTCCGTTTGCTACGAAATCCATAATGTTCGTAACGGAATGTGGTTGGACTCTAGTGTTATTGAGGAAAGTGAGAAGGAAGGATATATTGTTTGCTTGTTTGTTGTGAAAGACCTTAAGAAGGTGGCGTTTATATTCCTGATATGTGATTCCACATGCAACTAAACTGTCTAGCATCCTTGCCTTTGAACGGCAAATGTTAGATGGGTCTATTTTCTGACGGCACAAATTTATTTTATCTGTCTCAGAGTAGTGTCTGTTCTTGGAGAAGAACAGGTCACATGCTGTCAAGAAGTCTGTAATGGATAGTCCACTATCTTGGGAAAAGGTTGGGATTTCTGTGAGGGGGGTTATGGTTTGATAGTTGTTAATTATTGTTGGTTGAGGTTGTGGGTAAGGATAATATTGTGGGTTTGGAGGAAGGTTAAGTGGTGGTTGGTGGTATGGTGTGGAGTGGGCTTGACCAGATGGGGTATGGGGGGAAGGTAAGGGGAAGTTTTGGTACTGCTGCTGAATGGGAGGGGGGTTATTATGTGTTGGGATATGGGGGTTGGATGGATTATGGTTTTTAGGAGGTTTAGTTTGCATATTTGGCTGGATGGGAGGAATGGGTGGTTGTGGTTGTGAGGGGTGAAAGGGGTCTACTTGAGGAGGCTGGTTGAAAGGTATGATATTAGGAGGAGTAATATGAGGAGTTGGTTGGGTGGGTTGTTGTGGTTGAGAGGGGTTGGAGGGGTCTACTTGAGGAGGTTGGTTGAAAAAAGGTAGGACATCGTTCTCATAAAGAGGGGCTATTGGGGTATCTGCCTTAGGATTAGTTTTGTCAGGATTATTTAACTAGTCATTGGTTAACTGTTTAGAGGTATTGTCAACCTGTGGATACAGGTAAAAATGGTCTGGTTTGTCATTGTCAATTAAGTCTTCTGTGTGTATTTCCTCTTTGTCACTGGATATGTCCTGTGGTTGTTTTTCTTCTCTAGATCTTGACAAGACGCTATGCATCCTTTGAAAAACTTTACTCCTGGTTCCAGTCGCCATGTTTGTCAAGCCATGTATTAGTTAATAGTTAGTATGTATTAGTTAATAGGTTTGATTTGTAATCTAAGAAAAAAACTGTTAAAATATGAATAATAAGTATATAGTAACTAAGGGTAATATGTTATGCTTAGATAAGGGAGGGGGGGATATGGGATGTCAACATTTATATATGGGTTACATATAAGAACATAAATATAAATGGTCAAAATAGTAAAAATATGGTAATAATAATAATGGCTAAATATAGTGCACATTATAGTATAATAATCGCTGGTTAACAGTAGTAATTATGAAAGGTAAGTTACATTTATAAAAATGTCTAAGTTCTATGTAAAATATAAATGGAGTTTAGACAAGAATTACTTAACTGTAAGAATACATATGAATGTGATATTATGTAATAGTCAAATCTAGTAAAGTTATTGCATATCTATAGATATGAAATGGTATTAGGAATATGTGAAATTGGTATTTGATAAGTTGTAGTGGTTGAAAATTAGAATTTACAAAATGCTTGAAGCATGTTATCTTCTTCCAGCTAAACAATGTTACGACTGTTTGGTGAGTGACATTGAGTGCAAGACAATAGATACAATGGATAATATTTAAAGCAAAAAAAAAAAGGTATATAGTGTAAACACAAAGTATGCCACTGGAAAAATGCATATGAACATAATAGTATGTATGCAAAACAGTGGAATAGTGAAATCTAGAAAAAATAATTCATAGTGAATATAATTATTAAAATTAATTTGTTTTATCATATATATAGTATTTAACACTGTGAAATATTTTTAAGAATTATATTCCTAATAGTCTTACTTGGAATATTATTGTTTGCTAATTGGACACTGCACTCGTAAATGTAGACAGGTTTGTAGATATCACCAGGTGGGGCTGTCACTAGGCGTAGACTTCTTTGTAGTTACGCGTTGAGAGAGGCGTACGTCACCATAGTAATAGGGTACTGGGTTGAGTGGTGTGTGTAGGTTTACCTCTAGATGAGGGGAGCGCCTCGTTGATATTCTCGTAAAAAAAAGGAGAAGCAGTATCAGCGATTCAGGAATGGATAGGTAAGGTAA
>NW_027467457.1:15000-42500 GCF_046742065.1 Oratosquilla oratoria | reverse complement strand
CTCCAAAGGAATCCCCGAGAGCACGTATGCGAGATCCGACGTGAGCTTTGCAGTGACGTAGTGATTTCTTTAGTGCAATGATCTTTAACTTTTTATTTAACATCCTCCTCAACGGGCGTGATCGTACAATCGTGAACCAATAGAAACTTATTCTCTTCCACCCTTTCACCAATCAGATTCTTTGTACAAGTCTATATGGCAATATTGTTTACTGAAGTAATCTCAAATCTCTGCATGTCTCACTTAGGTTACAAAGAATGCCATGTCAGCAATTTATTTGAACGCCCGGCTATTGTCTACAGATAAGAATTCTATTACCTACACAAAGCGGGAATCGAACTTGGGCAACTGACTCGCTCGCTCGCTATATTGTTTTATATATACATGTTTCACAAGCATCTAAACCATTAACTGTAACACTCGTCTTCTACCCCACTTTCTATCTTCTTTTCTACCAACCTCTTACAGGGCTTGGCATCTACCACTTGGTCGTCCCGACCAACCCTTTTCTACTACCCTCTTACAGGGCTCCGGCATACTACAATTTTATGCTGGTAAGTGACGAATAGTGTTTGATGTCTTCATCCTTCTGAATACAATAAATTATATTAAGGCAGCAACAACTAAAGAAGAGAAAAGAACAATTAAGAAAGGTCATAATCAATGGAAGAGTTGTTTGTGCTATATTTCAATGGAGGATGTTTACTTCTTTTTAAAGGTGATGAGTTGTATGGTTAGGTAATGTTTATATCTGAGAGGTATGTTACACCAGTTATATGCACGGTATTAAGGGTGCTGGTAATAGTGGAGAGTGTCCCTGCATGAATTTTACACTTGTCTGAAAGTGAGATAGTACCTTCAATTAATTTCAATCCAGGACCTAATTTAGGATAGATATTAGATACTCTGGTAAAGTCTGGGAAAATAGGAATTGTGAACTTCATATATTACTCTGAGTAACCTGGTTTACAAATATGTTTTTGTAATGACAATTCTGCATCACAGACACATTCCTAACAAGTGAAGCGTCACAAGAATTTTTTAGTGCTTCACGGAACACAAAAGAGAGAAGAATGACAGAGGTAGAGATTTTTATTAGTGAACTTATTTTTGAAGGTTGTCATTAGATATTCTACTCTCCTTTAAGCTACCTAGAGAAAGGATGTGATTTAGTTGATCTACTACCGGTATGTCAACTTCAGAAAGTTAATTATTTACCTTCATTGATATAACTGAAATAACCCTCCCCCACCCCCAACCCCCCCTTCCCCCTTGACCTCTGAGGTCCTTATTGTCTGTCCCTTCCCCCCCCCCTTTTTGTCTGACCTGATCTTAGGTATATATACTTCGGTCATCCCCGGACTGTCACACCCTTCTTCCTCTCTTCCCTTTAAATGTAAGTCTTCGTATTTATTTTCACAAATATGTCACCTTTATTATTACTGTTACCATGTAATTTTTGTCATTTCAGTTATATCTTGATATTGTCTTGTACCTTTACTGTTACCATGTAATTTTTGTTATTTCAGTTATATCTTGATATTGTCTAGTACCTTTACTGTTACCATGTATTTTTTGTTATTTCAGTTATATTTTGATGATGTTATGTATAAGACGAAACGTCGATGTCAAATAAGAACAAATGGAAGAATACAGAGACCTAGTTTCAATTCACCCAGTTAATGGAAAATCTCTTATCAGGAAAATCGAGAATACGAAGAAAAAACTAAACAACTACAACAATGCTGTCATTTTTAACTCCACTTGTATTACTGAGAACCTGCTCCCCCCCTTTACTAATATATATATATATACATATATATATATATATATGTGTGTGTGTGTGTGTGTGTGTGTGTGTGTGTGTGTGTGTGTGTGTGTGTGTGTGTGTGTGTGTGTGTGTGTGTGTGTGTGTGTGTGTGTGTGTGTGTGTGTGTGTGTGTGTGTGTGTGTGTGTGTGTGTGTGTGTGTGTGTGTGTGTGTGTGTGTTTCTTTTTCAACCACATATCACTTTTAATTCCATGCCATCGCAAACGAGACTGAGAATCTCTCGAAGGAGGTATCCGTTGGAAATTGAAACGTGGACGAGCCAAGGATTCGAACCCAGCTGACCCGTTACAAAGTTACATTGACATCAATGTAACTTTGTTACGGGTTAGCTGGGTTTGAATCCTCGGCTCATGCACGTTTCAATTTCCAACGGATACCTCCTTCGAGCGATTCTCAGTCTCGCTTGCGATGGTATGGAATTAAAAGTGATATGTGGTTGAAAAAGATATTAATTGATCACTGGGAACCATTCAGTGTGTATGTATACATCGCTCATTCATTTCAACACTGACATAACTCAAAAAATGCTACTTTTCAGGCGAAGCAAAATAAACTTTTAATTATGTAATACAGTCTCCCATGGAACTTTTAAACGAGGTATTTAGCAATGAATTTTTATTTCATGATTAAATGTAGTACATGACATCTCATATTAAAAAATTCATTTATTATAAACATGCTTTGTATTTATTTGAAAAATAAATTTGGAATTATGACGTTATTGCCTTGAGCGACATCTAGTGGCCAGTTTTGCTACTAGAGTTATAGTGTTCTTACCACAAATAAATATAGAAAATGGCAAATTCAGTGGTATAAATAACTCAAAATCTTCAATTTTTGAGTTATGTCATTGTTGAAATGAATGAGCGATATATATATATATATATATATATATATATATATATATATATATATACATATATACACATATATTTGTGTATATATATATATGAATGTATGCATCTATCTATCTTGTAGACATGTCTTGTTAAAGACCAATGCTAATTCAGTTTCAACTATCTTCTTAGCTGTTTTTTCCATTCTTCTTATATATTACTTATAGTCCAGGGGTAGATTAAACACAAGTCTACCGAGGTCCATGGTATATTGACACTAATTATATAAATACAATCGCAAGCTTTCGGCTGTTACATACAACCATCTTCAGGCAGATAAAATGACAGGAAAAGGTCCATGTCAATTATGCTAAGGGGTTACAAAATCACAAGGCTTTATGGTTCCAGTGAGGTGGAATTAGGAGAGGTTCGAGTCAGATCATAATATATATATATATATATATATATATATATATATATATATATATATATATATATATATGCATATGTTTGTACAGTATATGTATATACATACATATACCAAAGGCTTTTTCCCCCTACATGGGGGGTAGCCAAAAAGAAAAAGGCATAGAAACCACTCCCACCCATTCCATTTCCTATATATTTCACTCCCCTCCACCCTCCTCCCTCCCTCTTATCTTGGCACCTTCCGGATGACGGGTCATCCCTGCATCCTGTCCACTACCCTGGGTCAGAAGCAGTTTCGCAAGACACAGCACATCCACAGCAAGGTCACTTCATTAATTCGGCGACCCCCCC
Source organism: Oratosquilla oratoria (assembly GCF_046742065.1). Lineage (NCBI taxonomy): Eukaryota > Metazoa > Arthropoda > Malacostraca > Stomatopoda > Squillidae > Oratosquilla > Oratosquilla oratoria. The sequence goes on along the minus strand of NW_027467457.1, from coordinate 39,054 downwards.
TCTCCGTCCCCTCATGCAGAAAAGGAGAAGATGGGGAGAAATCCTCTCGGGCTGCGTCAATTTTTTCCATACATACTTCCTCACCCCCCATCCCCCACCCACTCCCCCTCATGCATCATAGCATCGTCTATACACAACCCCTCTCCATTCACCCCTATCTTCTGTCCTCTCCCGTCCTTCCTCCACAGATATTCCTCTCTTTTGTAAAGCCCCTTTCACCCCATCCATCCATCTCATCCTAGGACGCCCCCTCATATTCACTCCCTCCACCTCCGCCCTCCATACTTCCTTTACTACTCTTTCTTCACTCATTCTTTCCATGTGTCCAAACTATCCTAATGTCCTTTCATCAACCCTATCTTCCAGTTCCCTTTCCACCCCTGTTCTCCTCCTCACCTCCTCATTTCTCACTCTATCCTCCCTAGTAACCCCTATCACACTTCTCAGACATTTCATCTCAAACACATTCAAACTCCTTCTCTCTTCCTCTCTCATGTTCCATGTTTCTGCCCCGTACAATGCTGTTGGTACAATCACTCCTTCATATAACCTCCTCTTAGCATCCATTCCCAGATGTCTATTTCTCATTACATTATATATATATATATATATATATATATATATATATATATATTTATATATACATATATATATATATATATTTACATATATATATATATATATATATATATATATATATATACTCGTATATATATATACAGTGCTCCACAAGGATGTAAGAACGGTTAGCGAGAATGAGTGATGAGGAGTGTTGAGGACTATTTTTGCTGAAATGCACAATTTTGTATAAAGGATTAGCATATGGTTGCATTATTTGACCTATTTTTTTTTTTTTATGTGCGATTTCTATGTAATTTGATCAAAGAAAAGTTACGTTTTTATCCTCTACAAAATTACCAACCACATACCGTCCGACTCACTAATTGCCGTAACTTCTCTTTGATCAAATTACAAGGAAATCATACATTTTAAAGAAAATAGGTTAAATAATGCAATCAAATGCTAATTTTTTTTATATGAAATTGTGCATTTGAGCAAAAACCGTTACTGTTTGGTTGAGGTCGGCAATTAGTGAGGCGGACGGTATGTGGTTGGTAATATTGTAGAGGATAAAAACGTAACTTCTCTTTGATCTAATTACATGGAAATCACACATTTTAAAGAAAGTAAGTCATATTATGCAACCATATGCTAATTCTTTATATAAAATTGTGCATTTTAGCGAAAACAGTCCTCAAGACTCCTCATCACTCATTCTCGCTAACCGTTCGTACATCCTTGTCGAGCACTGTATATATATATATATATATATATATATATATATATATATAAGCTCTGTTAAGAGCGAGACGTCAGTTAATAAAACTTCAACGGTTCTCGGTGTTTATCTCACCACCCTGCCACTCATATATATATATATATATATATATATATATATATATATATATATATATATATATATATATATATGTTTTAAATTATCCACTGTCGGAGAAACAAAGCAAAAGAAACAGACGAACTGTATATATCGACTACTACTGTGGTCCTCTTCAGCAGATAGGTACAAGATAAGATGTACAAGAATATATACAGTGAGAGAGGTACAAAGTGGGAACAAGGGGAGGTGGCTCAAGTCACATGTCCGAGGTGGGGCGGATTCGGGAATGGTTATTATTTATTCACAGCATAAGTTGTTATACAATCAGGTGACCATTGCCCTTTTGATGTGTTGAAATTTGGCAAGTGTTTAATGAGGAAAGATTCGACTGTCTTTCTCCTAAAGCTACAATTGGATTTATAAATTATTTCTGGTTTGTTCCAATCTATTCGGTGATCCTTTGTTGATGTATGGAGGAAGACCGCGGAGTTGTTTTGTGTATACCTAACAGAGTTTTTGTGCTCTTTTACTCTGGTATTGAGGTCCCTACCAGTTTGACCCCAGTAGACCTCATTACAATCTTTACAAGGTAGTTTATATACTCCAGGGTTATTATCTGATTTGGGTTTATGATGTATGTTTACTACTTTATGAAAGATGTTATTAGGATGGTTGAAGACCAATTTAATTTTATCTTGTGGTAACATTTTAGAAGCTTCGTCCAATAAATGGTTGTATGGGATCTTTATACAAGTATTGTCCCAATTGTGCTGGTTCTTTGTTTGGGAAGAGTTCTTATAATGGCTGATTTTTGCCTTGATAAGAGCTTTTGTCAACAACCAATTTGGATAACCTAATTTGCTCAGTTGTAAGTTTATTGTTTCTAATTCTTTATTTAAAAATTGAACGCTACAAATTCTTAATGCTCTTAAATAGAGGCCCGAAGCAACACTTAATTTAACCCTTTCTGGAAAGCCCACGCATACTGGTAGCTATTTACATTTTTTTTAGTTACCATCCAGAAAGGATTAAATTAAGTGTATATGTATATATGTATATATATGTATATATATATATATATATATATATTATGTATATATGTATATATACATGTATTTATATATATGTATAGGTATACATGTATATGTATATGTATATATATATGTATACATATATATATATATATATATGTGTGTGTGTGTGTGTGTGTGTGTGTGTGTGTGTGTGTGTGTGTGTGTGTGTGTGTGTGTGTGTGTGTGTGTGTGTGTGTGTGTGTGTGTGTGTGTGTGTGTGTGTGTGTGTGTGTGTGTGTGTGTGTGTGTGTGTGTGTGTGTGTGTGTGTGTGTGTGTGTGTTTTGGATAATGGAGAGCATAAACACAGGTGAAGTCTCGGAACCCTAAACACTCTAGTGTTTCGCTTCGCGTAGAACTTCTTCAGAGATTGTACGTAGAACTGCAATTGAAGTTTATGTGCTAAATCTAATTACCTTTTCGAACACTTGTGAAAGGTCGTTTTTCTTGCGTATTCTAGAATTAAAATACTAGTTTGTTTAGCTTAATTGATAAACCCTCCTCGATTATTCGAATCATCGAGGAGGGTTTATCAATTATATATGGAAAACTCACAAATGAAAAATCTGTTAGAATCAACAACAAAGTTATTACGGGGTGGTAGCACATCAAGCCACTTCTGTCTTTCATAACAGTCTTTTGGCAGTCGAAACACTTGGCACCTGTTATCCTTGTTATAATTACCGTTGCAGTTCACAACACCACACTTATTCGGCATTTTGAATACACAAAATCAGCAAGAAAGAACCTATGAAGAACCAAACAAACAAACAAAATCAGCAAGAACATATGTAAACAAACACTATCCACTTCTAAATGCAGCCACGCGCGAAAGACGCAGCGACACAACCTTACACCTCCACTGCTCGTAGCACACTGGACTGGCCTCCGCTAGCGGCGCCAGGAATCTGGGTGTGCACGTCCTGTGTAATAGTAGTCCTTGATATATATATACATATATATATATATATATATATATACATATATTTATATATACATATATATATACATATATATATATATATACAGTATATGTATATACATATATATATACAGTATATGTATATACATATATATGCATGTACTTGTATATATATATATATATATATATATATTATAACACACACACACACACACATATATATATGTATATACATATATATATATATACTGTATATATGATTTATATATATATATATATATATGTGTGTGTGTGTGTGTGTGTGTGTGTGTGTGTGTGTGTGTGTGTGTGTGTGTGTGTGTGTGTGTGTGTGTGTGTGTGTGTGTGTGTGTGTGTGTGTGTGTGTGTGTGTGTGTGTGTGTGTGTGTGTGTGTGTGTGTGTGTGTGTGTGTGTGTGTGTGTTTGTTTTTATATGTGTATATATATATATATATATATATATATATATATATATATATATATATATATATATATATATATATATATATATATATATATATATATATTTATATATATATATATTTATATATATACATATATATATATGTATATATATACATATATATATATTTTTTACATAAATATATATATATATATATATATAATTTTGTATGTATATCCCTACGCTTGTACAGTATATATATACTTGTCTATGTACGGCAATTATACTCACACTAACATATACAAAAATATGCGCAATGGGATATATGAAGATGAAAATCTGGGAAGAGTTGATATTCTATATATGTATTTATATTTTTCAAACAAATTAAATACGGTGTGAATATATAATATATATATTTTAGATAAACATACGTGACACATGAGATAGATATTTTCACGTGAACATCAACATCATTTTTTATGGATGCAAACATGAAGTCTGGAATGTTGCACTTGTGAAGAGAGCAACAGAACGACAAAGATTATATGATTAAACAAGACCAAAGATGAGGAATGACATGTACATACGGTGAAAGCGAGAGGGGAACAGATTGTAGAAAAGAAAATGATACTGAAACTACTTAATAAAAAAGAAAATTGAATATGTAAATCTAACCATAATCCCAAAAAACATATCTTGGGAGGGTATTTTTGTTTCTTAACCTGAAGATATATGGTGAAAATACGAAACGTGGGCAATAGAGGACATAAATAATATTTCTGGAAAGAGGAAAAGTAAAATCTTAGAGTAAATAGAAGTATTCATGGAGAATGGGATGAAGGAAATAACGAAAGGACAAGGGTGGACACATGGGAGAGAGGGGAAGCAGAATCCTTAATGAGGGGAAAGTGGAGACTCAATGGAGACAATAGTTAGACAGTGAAGAAGGCAGAAAGGGGAAGAGGAGAGAGGATAGGAAGAGGAAGAGAAGAAGAAGGAAGAGGAAGAAGAGAAGGAAGGGGGGTTGAGAAGATGTCGGAGAAGAAGGAAGACAGGGAGTATGACGGTGAGAGGAAGCAGGGAGAAGGGCAGAGGTAGGATGAGGAGGAGTAGAAGGAAGAAGAGGGGAAAGAAGAGTAACATTAGTAGAAGAATGAAGACAAGGAGAAAGAGGCTGAGATCGATAATGGGAGATAGGCAGAAGGAGAGGAAAGGGAAAGAACAGGAGGAGGAAGAGGAGAGAAGAGAAGGAGGAGGAGGAAAAGGGGGAAGGAATTGGAAGAGGAAGAGCAGGAAGAAGAAGAGGAAGGGGAGAAGGAGGAGGAGGAAGAGGAGAAACATAATGAAAGGAGGATTACATACATACATATACCAAAGGCTTTTTCCCCCTTACACGGGGATTAGCCAAAAAGAAAAAGACAGAGAAACCACTCCCACCCATTCCATCCCCCTACATATTCCACTCCCCTCCACCCTCCTCCCTCCCTCTCAGCTTGGCACCTCCTGGATGACAGGTCATCCCTGCATCCTGTCCACTACCCTGGGTCAGAAGCAGTGTCGCATGACACAGCAAATCCACAGCAAGGCCACTTCATTAATTCGGCGACCCCCCTCTCCGCTCCCTCATGCAGAAAAGGAGAAGATGGGGAGAAATCCCCTCGGGCTGCGTCAAATTTCTTATACATACTCCCTCACACCCCATCCCCCATCCACTCCCCCTCATGCATCACTGCATCATCTATACACAATCCTTCTCCATTCACCTCTATCTTCTGTCCTCTTCCGTCATTCGTCAACAGACATTCCTCTCTTTTGTAATGCCCCTTTTACCCCATCCATCCATCTCATCCTAGGACGCCCCCTCATATTCACTTCTTCCACCTCTGCCTTCCACACCTCTTTTACTAATCTTTCTTCACTCATTCTTTCAATGTGTCCAAACCATCCTAATACTCTTTCATCAACCCTATCTCCCAACTGCCTTTCCAACCCTGTTCTCCTCCTCACCTCCTCATTTCTCACTCTATCTAGCCTAGTAACCCCTATCATACTTCTCAGACATTTCATCTCAAACACGTTCAAAGTCCTTCTGTCTTCCTCTCTTATGTTCCATGTTTCTACCCTGTACAGTGCTGTCGGCACAATCACTCCTTCATATAACCTCCTCTTAGCATCCATTCCCAGATGTCTATTTCTCATTACACTCTTTAATCCACCAAGGCATTTACTCGCTTCTCTCAATCTACATTCTACCTCCACCCCCACTCCTCCCTTTCCTGCCACATACGCACCCAAGTATCTAGAACTATCCACTTCCTCCAGTCTCTCTCCCTTAATGCTCACTTCCAACCTGCTGTCACTCTCTTCCTTTGTACATCTCATCACCTTACTTTTGCCCACATTTATCTTCAGCTTCCTTCTTTCACACACCTTCTCAAACTCTGTCACTAACTTCCTCAGTACCTCCTCTGATCCTGCTACAAGCGCAGTGTCGTCAGCAAACAACAACTGGCTTATTTCCCACTTTTCTCCATTTTCTTTAACCATCTCCAACCCCTGACCCACTTCCCCTGCATTCACCTCTCGCACCACCCCATCCATGTATAGATTGAACAGCTAGGGCGACATAACACATCCCTGACGAAGTCCAATCCATAAATGCCAAAAAAACATCCTTACTTTTTTCTATACGTTTCTCACGTATCTGTCTTACCACAAAATTCTGATCTAAACAACCCCTACCTGTCCTAAAACCACACTGTTCCTCACCAATTACTCTCTCTTTTCTTCTCCTAATCCTCTCATCATCTTAACAGCTGCTTTCACTTCATCCTTTCCTATTTCTCCTCCATTTTCCTCACTAATCACTCTAATTTTCTTAGCGCTTTCCACTGCAACTATCTTTCCCTCCCTATCCTCCTTCACATTTAGCAACTCCCTAAAATACTCTGCCCACCTTCCTCTCACTGCCATCTCTTCCATTGTCATCTCTCCACCTGCACCTTTTACTTTTTCTTCTCTACTTGATTCACCTCCTCTTCATTTTTTATTTATTTCCAAAACATCTTTTTATTACTATCAAATTTTTCTTTCATACTTTTACCCTATTTCTCATTTCACATCTGCTCTCCAATTTGCTTCCTTTATCTTATCCTTAACTTCCTCTCTCTTTACTTTGTACCTCTCATACGATTCCTGCGTCCTAATTTGTAGCCAATCTATGAAAGCCTGCTTCTTCTCTTCTACACCCTTTTTTGCTTCCTCATCCCACCACTCACTACCCTTCCTTCTATTTCCTCCCGCCCTCCTTCTTCCACACACCATCCTTGCACACCTTATGACTCCCTCCTTGAACCATCCCATTCCTCCTCCACTCCTAGAAAGGAGGATTAGGAGGAAGAAAAGGAGAAGGGAAAATGCAAAAGGAAAGGAAAGAAGAGGAAGAGCGAGGGAAAAGGAGGAGAAAAAGAATCAGTGAAAAACATAGGAAAGAGCAGCGGTAGGCGACTGATTACACTGGCCTGCGTTTCAATTTTTTTTTTTTCTTTAGAAAGTTCAAGGGTTTTCCAACTGATTTAGGATCTTTATTGCATGCTGAATTAAAAAGTACACTTTATTTTCCTGGGTCAGTTCTGGTTTCTAAGATATAGCCTATTTCTATTACAGCTATTTTTCCAAGATATCGCAGTTAACCAAGCATTTATGGACTATGTTTTTGCAAAAATGGGTCGTGGATAACCTTTAATAATTATTTCTATTTCTCTTTTCAGGTCTAGATATGTATGAAAATGGATCAGAAATGTAAAAACCATCCTAATAGATTCTGTTAGATCTGCAAACATGTGGTTCTTCCAGACCATCGAGCAAAAATCCCGGATTTTGTGAAAAAGGCATATAAAGCTTACTTTGGAGTCAAACTAGGGGATCAGGATAAGCCATTCGCTCCCATATCTGCTGCAAAACATGTGTAGAGAACGTACGGGATTGGTGCAACAAGAAAAGGAAGAGTATGCTATTTGGTGTCCCAATGGCGTGGAGGGAAGGGAAAGATCACGTTACCGACTGCAACTTTTGCATGACAAACCTTAAAGGCATCAATCGCAAGAACAACCATCATGTTCAATAACCTGATGTTCCTTCTGCCATAAAGCCAGTCTCCCATGGCCCCGATCTTCCTGTTCCTGAGCCAAATGTCACCATGGAATCTAGTTCTGATTCCGAATCTAGTGACATGACTGATACAGCTGAGAGTAGTGCATACAGGCCAGAAGAGGAAGACTAACGGGTGCTTTTGACCTAAGTCGAACTCAATGACCTGACACGAGATCTGAACCTTTCTAAAGAGTCTGCCTAGCTATAGAGTTCTCGTCTTCGAGAGAAACATCTACTGGCACTAGGAACAACATTTTATTAGTATCGGGACCGCGAGAGAGAATTTAAAAAATTCTTCACATTTGAAGAAGCATCTTTACAGGTCTATTGTAACAATATTACTGACCTGATTGACTTACTTGGTCTGAAGTATGATGAAATTTTTCTTATATATTTATATGCTCGAGTTACATACGCATACACGAAATTTTTGCGTTTAGCCCATCTCCACTATGATAGCACAATTGGGTTGAATACAAAAATTTCATGTATGCGTATGTAAATCGAGCATACAAATATATAAGAAAAATTGCGCTCAATTTATATCTCTCTTGATAGCCTAGTTGGTAAGTCACTGCCGCACTTGTCATGAGGATGCTAGGGTACGAGTCCTTGGCAGTACCACATTTCAATTTCTACATGTCGACCTTGATGGCTTAGAATTAAAGTGCATTGTGGTTGTTAAAATGTATCTCTAATCACTGGGACCCATTCAGTGTTGTACAAATACTTTCCCGCGTTTGTATACTTCCAATTGTACTATCATAGTGGAGATGGTTGAATGCAAAAATTTATGTATGCGTATGTAACTCGAGCATACAAATATATAAGAAAACTTGCGCTTAGTTTATATCTCTCTTGATAGCCTAGTTGGTAAGTCACTGCCACACATGTCATGAGGATGCTGGGGTTCGAGTCCTCTGCAGTACCACATTTCAATTTCTGCATGTCGGCCTTGATGGCTTAGAATTAAAGTGCATTGTGGTTGTTAAAATGTATCTCTAATCAATGGGACCCATTCAGTGTTGTACAAATACTTTCCCGCGTTTGTATACTTCCAATTGTACTATCATAGTGGAGATGGTTGAATGCAAAAATTTCATGTATGCGTATATAACTCGAGCATACAAATATATAAAAAAAAATTGCGCTCAATTTATATCTCTCTTGATAGCCCAGTTGGTAAGTCACTGCCGCACTTATCATGAGGATGCTGGGGTTCGAGTCGTTGGCAGTACCACATTTCAATTTCTACATGTCGGCCTTGATGGCTTAGAATTAAAGTGCATTGTGGTTGTTAAAATGTATCTCTAATCACTGGGACCCATTCAGTGTTATACAAATACTTTCCCGCGTTTGTATACTTCTAATCATACTATCATAGTGGAGATGGGATGAATGCAAAAATTTCATGTATGCGTATGTAAATCGAGCATACATATATATAAGAAAACTTGCACTCAATTTATATCTCTCCTGATAGCTTAGTTGGCAAGTCACTGCTGCATATATTGGTCGACGGCTCGTGGGCGTGTGTAGATATGCAATCGCATGTACACATACGTATATGTACACATAATTATGTATACATCTTTATTACCTATGTAAACATCCAGTATTATATATGTATAAATATAACAAAATTAATTGTAATTATATATATACGTGTTCCAAGGACTCTTGTCCAATATAAATTATGTATAAACTATTTTGGAACCACCAGTCCGGTTCACCCGCCAAATCATCGAGCGTCCCAGGGCACCGGCGGCAGTGTTCATTCCGGCTCCCTATCGAGCAGACCTTTTTTTTTTTTTTTTTTTTTTTTTTTTTTTTTTGTGTGATAGTGTTCAGTGAAATTCAATATATGTTTATTTCGTAAATATAATTTTTCATTGTTCCTGTCACATATTATGGTGGCAACGAAACTGTAAAAATTTTGTGAAAAACTATATAGTTTTACGAACAAAAAGACAAATTTGAAAAACTTAAAGGCCGGCCTAGTTCGATGTGCGTGTGTTTTCTGTTTGTCGTGTTTTCCCTACTTTTTTAATTTCAGGGATACAGTTTTTTTCAATTAATGTGACAGTCCTTCGTCAACTAAATAAACAGTGCAAAAACTATAAACTTCTAGTCCCTGCAATAGCTGTTAATGGTGAATCCGACGGACAAGCTGCCGGCGACCTGCTCCTGTGTAATAGCCGTAGCTAACAATCTACGCCCCATCGGACCCTTACGCCTATAACACTGGTTCCCCAGTGAATCATCCAGCAGATTCAACACTAGTCACGTCGCCTAGACCACCTAGTAACCTGGATGGTTATCTATAAGGTTTTAAACCCATGTGCAAGGTTCCGAGTAGCCTTCCGCTCTAAAAGCTATATTGCTACCTCTTATTTTCCCAACATTCCATGTTAACATATTGTAAAATTAGTATTGTATTAATAGTACTTAATTGTTCTTTACATTTGATAAACAATTTTCATTTTTACATACAATTTTCTTACGGGTGTGTGGCTGGTGGCTTAAAGAATTCTAATTTCTTTTAGACTGTTGTACACAGCGTTCCCCATCATGGCTCAGGCAACACGTTCCAAGGCCAATGAGCCATCTGATTCAACTTCTGATCAACTTGCAACATCCCAGGTAACACAAATACCCGTATTAAATCTCATCCATTAGAAACCTGCCATACAGACTTTCGATGGAAATGATTCTTCTTATACAGCATCTCTCTTTATTCGTATGTGCGAGGATGCTATTATATCATCCAACATTACCACGGATAAGGAACGTATCTCGTTCATACGCTCCCAGATTGCCCCTAATTCATTAGCCTCTGAAATGCTGTCAGCTAGCTGTCTCAACCCCATTGAATTTAACCATGATTACAATAAATTCAAAACAAATTCCCTTCAGTTGTATGGGGACACAGGTAGAGAAGAAGGATTTCAATGGTGTTTCAAGCTGGCAGAGCAGCTAGCTGTGAGTCACGGAACGTTAAATTTCATGCGCTCACAGGCAAAATCTAGCACCTTTGTTACCGAAGCCATAGCCAGTTTGAAACAATTACAATGGATAGAAAATGACAACATTTCAGTGGCCAGATTTCAACTTGTCTTAGAATATTTATTATTTATGTTATTTCTAACTCCACACGAGCGTAGAATCGCTTCTTCCTTAGATTATACAAAGGATGAAACTCTCCTTCATTATGCAACAAGGCTTTCTAAGAAATTAAAAGAAATGCCACGTCTTGCTACATTAGCCCAAGTAGTCCACAACCAACAATCTTCTGAAGTAAATTCTCTACCTTCACCCCCAAGTTCTAACAGGTTTTCAACACACTCTCAGAGTATCTCTTCTTCTGAAGATTCTATCATTTCATGTGCATACTGTCACAAACAAGAACATACTTATAACCGTTGTTTCCTTCGTAAGCGTCATGAACGCCAATCTACAAAATTTGCTCCCTTAGACTCTCACAGACCCTCCCCTCCCCAAACGCAGCACAATTTACGGAAACAAAGAAATTCCTATACGCCCCTTTCTCACCTTCCTCGGGATCTCTCGCAAATGTCCCTACAACACCTTCCTAAAGACTGTCTTGTCCATGGATCCTGTGGTCACACTTCAGAACAATGCTTCAGGATCAAGAAACTTAGAGCAGAAACTGTTGCTTCTGCCCCTACTCAGTCCCATTTTCAACAGCGCCTATTTCCAAATCCCAAAACGTAACAATGACTCCTCTGAAAGTTCTCCCCTTAACAGCTACTAGTTCTTCAATTCTTACTTTCTAGTGCTACATGCGTAAATCACCTCTTTCAGTAGTCATAGACACTGGAGCAGAAATTAGCATCATGAGCCACACTACATACAATATTATCAAAGAGCTTTATCGAGTTCCACTTTCTCCTTCTTGTGACACGATACAAACTGTCCAAGGCTCTACATTACCTATTCATGGCACAGCTACTATTCCTCTCAAATTTTCTACTTCTACCAAGGTTATTTCTGTTGATTTTGTGGTGGTTTCCAACTTTGCTCTTAAATGTGATTGTCTTTTAGGTTTGGATACTCTAGCAAAATACAACATAAACATATCCCCTCAACAGCGTAAGGTGAGCTTAGAGAACACAATTCTTATGGCAACGGACAACCCTGTCTCCATATGTGTTTCACCCGCCTACGTTCAGTCTAAACAGTTATCAACTTTTCCCACTAGTGACTCTTCACAGCTATCGTGCAAAGTTCCAGCACCCTTAAATTCTTCAAAACTTTCCTGTGCAGCTGTTGTTATTGGTGATCATCACATAAAACCCTCTACTGCCATAAGAATTCCAGTGCAAATTTCAGATGCTCCAATTGGCTCTGATGTCCTTTCTCAACCTAACTCTGTGCGTCTCAAACGTCTCGCACTAGAAGGTACTCTATCCACTGTTGGTCAGGATCATACCACTATTGCATTAGTTACTAATGTCACTGGTGTTCCCTTTACACTCTCTGCTGGTATTAACCTTGGATCTTTTGAAATTGTCGAGGTCGACACCTTTCAGAACTCTCCTCCTATTATAGCAGCTGCCGTTCAATCCACTAATGTTACAAATGGCAATTCTCATCTAGCTTCTCAATATGCAACGTATGTAGGACATACTGACTTTCCAGAAGTAACACCACGTCTTCTTGAATTACTAGTAGCAAAGCGGCAGGCTTTAGCCCTGCCTGGTGAACCATTAGGTGTTACAGATCGTGTTACCCATAGGATTGATCTTAAACCGGGAACACGTCCAGTTTATGTGCCCTCTTACAGGTTGCCCCATTCTCGTCGTCTCATCGCACAATTTTTAGTCGACGAACTTTTGAAAGAAGGTGTCATTACAGAATCCCATTCTGAATGGAATTCTCCGCTCCTTCTTGTACCCAAGAAGGATAGATCGTTTCGTCCTGTGATAGACTACAGAAAGGTAAATGACGTTACTGTCCCTGACCATTACCCTCTGCCTGTGTTAAGTGATCTGCTACAATCCATCGGTTCAGGTAACACTGTGTTTACCACCTTAGATTTAAAAGCAGGTTTCTGGTAGATACCCTTAGAAGAACAGTCTCGTAAAGTGACAGCCTTCCCAACTCCATCAGGCCACTACGAATGGCTCCGTTGTCCAATGGGTTTGCGAAATGCTCCATTGACCTGCCAACGTCTTGTCAACTCTATCTTTCATGGTCTCATAGGTGATGGTCTCTTTATTTATCTAGACGACCTCATCCTAGTCTCTAAGGATATAGAAAACCCTTTCCAAAAGTTGTCCTTAGTATTGCAAAGGTTTGCTGAAGCAGGACTCAAACTTAACCTTCCCAAATGTTCCTTCTTCAAAGCAAGCATTCAATTTGTAGGTCATGTAGTTGACAAAAATGGTATCCATACCACAGATGAAAAGGTTAGAGCTGTTAAAAACTTCCCTACACCTAAGACTGTTGAACAGGTACGTTCCTTCCTAGGGCTAGCAGGATACTATCGTGCCTTTGTAAAGGACTTTGCTTCCATAGCATCTCCACTCACACCCCTCCTTAAGAAGGATGCTTCCTTCAAGTGGCAGGAAGAACACCAAAACAGTTTTGACTCCTTAAAACATGCTCTTACTAATGCACCTGTACTAGCTTTTCCTGACTATAGTCTACCTTTTATTATTTGTACAGATGCTTCTGGCTCAGGTGTTGGTGATGTGCTTATGCAGCAAATTGATGGTCGACATTCACATGTCATAGCCTATGCCAGCCGAAGACTCAATTCTGCTGAGTCCCGCTATTCGGCAACTCATTTAGAAGCTTTAGCAGTTGTATGGCCATTACGACATTTTCGTGATATCATCTTTGGATATCCAATTACCATTTACACAGACCATATGGCTGTCACACAACTTTTCAAAGGCAAAAATCTTTCAGGCCGCCTAGCCAGATGGTTTCTAACCATAGAAGAAATTAATCCAGTAATGAAACATATCCAAGGCAAAGCAAATCATGTTGCCGATGCACTTTCACGACAATTACCAATTGCTGCTATTCAAACAGTACATAATTTTAACTTACAAGAATTAGCAGAAGCTCAACATCAGGACCCTGTATGGTCTGCTGTTATATATGCCTTGGAATCGGGTGATAACATCCACCTGAAGATACCAGTACCATTATCACAATTTTTACTTGAGGACAACGTTCTTACTCGTAAAGTGAAAGTGTATGAGCAAGATGTTACACAACTAGTGATTCCTGAGTCACTAGTTCCTATAGTTTTATCTCTTGTTCATGATTCCCCTCAAGCTGGCCACCCAGGCCATGACAAAAGCCTGGCTATGGCTCGCAAGAAATATTACTGGCCCAAGATGCGCCTCGACATTACCACTCATGTTGCCAAGTGTAAGTCTTGTGCTTTGAACAAAGGCTACACGCAAACTGCCCCTATCTTAGAGTATCCTATTCCGTCTCGTCCTTTCGAGACAATAGCAATAGATCTTCTACAACTACCCTGTAGTACTCAAGGCTCTATGTATGTTCTAGTATGCGTAGATCACTTCAGCCGTTTTGTGATTTTGGCTCCTTTACGTAGTAAATCTGCTCCAGCTGTTGCCCATGCTTTGGTAACGCATGTTTTCTGTCCTTACACTACCTCTTCAGTGTTACTCAGTGACAATGGCACTGAGTTTAAGAGTGAAATAATGGCCAACATTTGCCAGCAGTATAACATCAAACAAACCTTCATTACTGCTTATCACCCTTCCTCTAATGGGCTGGTTGAGAGGACCAACAAAAAGATTCTTGACGTCCTGAGGCATTTCTATAGTGACTTACAGGAGTCATGGGAAGATTGGCTCCCCCATGTTGGTGCCTGTATTAACAGCACCAAAAATGAATCTACAGGTAAGACCCCTCATTACATAATTTATGGTTCTGAGAAAAGGTTTCCATATGATCTTTTACATAATACACAATGCCCAGTTTATAATATTGAAGATTACGCGCAGGTACAATGCAAATTCTTCAATCAATCTATGCTTCTGTACGAGACAAGTTGCAAGTCTCTCGTTCACAAATGGTTCAAAAGCACCAGAACAAAGCCACACCCGTATCCCTCAAAGTAGGCGATACAGTATTTAAATTACAACCTGAGCGAAAAAGCAAGCTCGCACATAAATTTTCAGGCCCTTTTCTTATAACTCAGAAGTTGCACCAGAACAAATACATAAATTTTGACCCTTCACGTAACTTGTCGGAAACGGTACATCCTGACAACTTAAAGAAAACCAAGGTGGCCATACCTACATTTGCTGTACCACCTCCTGGGCCCAATTCTATACAACCTGCCAATACTTACAATTTAAGATCCACGGGCCCTGTGCCTTAGCTGTATGAAAACAATGTAAATTAAGATGCTTTAAGCATTGTTTGTATTGTTTACCATTTCTTGTATCCAATTCTTATGTGTCTTTGTGTCTATTTTTGTATTTTTGTAGACTTATGTATCTTTGTATTGTGTATGTCCCGGACGTCCGGCAATTGCATTAATTATTACTGGCGCCAGTTAATTCATTTCTTATTTTGTGTATTGTGTTTGTGTTATTTTCCCTGTGTGATATCCTATGTACAGTTACTCTATTTTGTATAGTATGTTTTGTTTTGTTCTATTAATTTACTTGTTTAAATTTTATGTACAGTTTTGTATTTCCGAGTTAAATAATTTTCATATGTAATGTGTTTAAGTATGTGTTTCTCTGGCCATGCCCAAAATTGTATTGTATTCTTGTTCCTCAATGAGGACATTTCGAGGTGTGGCCGAGCGATATATTGGTCGACGGCTCGTGGGCGTGTGTAGATATGCAATCGCATGTACACATACGTATATGTACACATAATTATGTATACATCTTTATTACCTATGTAAACATCCAGTATTATATATGTATAAATATAACAAAATTAATTGTAATTATATATATACGTGTTCCAAGGACTCTTGTCCAATATAAATTATGTATAAACTATTTTGGAACCACCAGTCCGGTTCACCCGCCAAATCGTCGAGCGTCCCAGGGCGCCGGCGGCAGTGTTCATTCTGGCTCCCTATCGAGCAGACCTTGTCTTTTTTTGTTTTTGATATGTGATAGTGTTCAGTGAAATTCAATATATGTTTATTTCGTAAATATAATTTTTCATTGTTCCTGTCACATGCAGATGTCATGAGGATGCTGGGGTTCGAGTCCTTGGCAGTACCACATTTCAGTTTCTGCATGTCGGCCTTGATGGCTTAGAATTAAAGTGCATTGTGGTTGTAAAAATGTATCTCTAATCACTGGGACCCATTCAGTGTTGTACAAATACTTTCCCGCGTTTGTATACTTCCAGTTGTAGTATCACAATGAAGATGGGTTGATCGCAAAAAAAATTGTGTATGCGTATGTAACTCGAGCATACAAATATATAAGAAAACTTGCGCTCAATTTATATCTCTCTTGATAGCCTAGTTAGTAAGTCATTGCTATACATGTCACGAGGATGCTGGGGTTCGAGTCCTTGGCAATACCACATTTCAATTTCTGCATGTCGGCTTGATGGCTTAGAATTAAAGTTAATTGTGGTTGCTAAAATGTATCTCTAATCACTAGGAACCATACAGTGTTATACAAATACTTTCCCGCGTTTGTATACTTCCAATTGTACTATCATAGTGGAGATGGGTTGAACGCAAAAATTTCATGTATGCGTATGTAACTCGAGCATACAAATATATAAGAAAACTTGCGCTCAATTTATATCTCTCTTGATAGCCTAGTTGGTAAGTCACTGCCGCACTTGTCATCAGGAAGCTGGGGTACGAGCCCTTGGCAATACCACATTTCAATTTCTGCATGTCGGCCTTGATGGCTATAGAATTAAAGTGCGTTGTGGTTATTAGAATGTATCTCTAATCACTGGGACCCATTCAGTGTTGTACAAATACTTTCCCTCGTTTGTATACTTCCTATTCTACTATCATAGTGGAGATGAGTTGAACGCAAAAATTTCATGTATGCGTAACTCGAGTATTCAAATATATAAGAAAACTTGCGCTCAATTTATATCTCTCTTGATAGCCTAGTTGGTAAGTCACTGCCGCACTTATCATGAGAATGCTGGGGTACGAGTCCTTGGCAGGACTACATTTCAGTTTCTGCATGTCGGCCCTGATGGCTTAGAACTAAAGTGCATTGTGGTTGTTAAAATGTATCTCTAATCAATGGGACCCAATCAGTGTTGTACAATACTTTCCCGCGTTTGTATACTTCCAATTGTACAATCATAGTGGAGATAGGTTGAACGCAAAAATTTCATGTATGCGTATGTAACTCGAGCATACAAATATATAAGAAAAATTGCGCTCAATTTAAATATCTCTTGATAGCCTAGTTGGTAAGTCACTGCCGCACATGTCATGGGGATGCTGGGGTACGAGCCCTTGGCAATACCACATTTTAATTTCTGTATGTCGGCCTAGATGGCTTAGAATTAAAGCCCATTGTGGTTGTTACAATGTATCTCTAATCACTGAAACACATTCAGTGTTGTACAAATACTTTCCCGCGTTTGTATACTTCCAATTGTACTATCATAGTGGAGATGGGTTGAACGCAAATATTTCATGTATGCGTATGCAACTCGAGCATACAAATATATAAGAAAACTTGCGCTCAATTTATATCACTCTTGATAGCCTAGTTGGTAAGTCACTGCCGCAAATGTCATGAGGATGCTGGGTTCGAGTCCTTTGCAGTACCACATTTCAATTTCTGCATGTCGGCTTGATGGCTTAGAATTAAAGCGCATTGTGGTTGTTAAAATGTATCTCTAATCACTGGGACCCATTCAGTGTTGTACAAATACTTTCCCGCGTTTGTATACTTCCAGGTCGATAGGGGTAAGGTCATCCCCCCTCCTCACATTGTATTGTCTCCCCCCTTCTATGGTTGCCACCAGATGCTTATATTTAAACCCTACTCTGTATCTCTGTCATTTAGTCTGAAGATGTAATATACGAAAGTACTTACTGTCTACAAGTTTCCTTTCTCCTGTGGTTATTTTGCATTTTTGTATTACGGTGATGTGATTGCTTGCATATATATATATATATATATATACATATATATATATATATATATATATACATATATATATATATATATATATATATATGTGTGTGTGTGTGTGTGTGTGTGTGTGTGTGTGTGTGTGAGTGTGTGTGTGTGTGTGTGTGTGTGTGTGTACACACACACACACACACACATATATATATATATATATATATATATATATATATATATATGAGTGGAAAAGATGGTAGAGAAATGCATGTTAGAGCGAGAACACAATATTCCTGACGTTTCGACTACAACTCTTATGAAGAAGACTTGTAGTCGAAACGTCAGGAATATAGTGTTCTCGCTCTAACTCGCGTTTCTCTACCATCTTTTCCACTCATCTGTCTTACCTTTATAACATATATATATATATATATATATATATATATTTATATATGTATATATAAATATACCTATATATATGTGTGTATACATATATATATACATATATATATATATGTGTGTGTGTGTGTGTGTGTGTGTGTGTGTGTGTGTATGTATGTATATATATATATATATATATATATATATATATATATATATATATATATAAATATATATATATATATATATATATGGGAAAAGTAGATGACCAGGTAACTGGTCAATTTATTTTTGTCACGGTTCTGAGCAAAGAAGTAGAAATACGTGCACAAATCAGACCAGAGTTCAGAAAAGTCTGGCATCTGTCGTAGCCAGGACATGAGACCGTCGGAAAGTTCCATTTTCTAATCGAAAAGTAACGGGATTTGTGACAGGACCTTTTGGGTCAATACAATGTAGCAGAGTTAGGCCCTCAAGATGGGATAGAAGGGTGAGAAGGAGAATGAGCAAAGAGTGGTGGGGGCTAAAGTAACGGGAACGGAAAGGAGGGGAGGAAAGGGAGGATGGGGAAGGAGATTGCAGGAGATGGGAGAGGAAAGGTGAGGGGAGGAAAAGGGGATGAGGGTTGGGAAATGGGATGGCGGTTTATGGTAGGAAAACAAAAGGAAGGGGAGGGGAGAACAGGTGAGAATATGGGAGAAGAAGAATATAGAGAAGGAAGGGAGAGGAGACGAGGGGAGAAGAGGGACGGTGGAAGGGAAGTGGAAAGGAAAAGAGAAGAGGTGAGAGCAATGAATGTGAAGACATAGCAGAGCAGGGGAGTGGAGCAGAGTAGGGAAAACAGAGAAAGCAGGGGGAAGGGAAAGAAAAGAAAGGGAGTGGAAGGGAAGAGAGAGAACCGGAGGATAGGGGAGGGGAGGATAGGGGAGGGAAGGGAAAGGGACTGAAGGAGAAGAGAAAGGAGTGGGAATGTGAAGATGCAAAATATTTAGGAGATATATACGGCAGGCGAGATATCGGAAGAGAGGGCACATATACAGTAAACCGATAAACTAGAATACCAAACAAATGGAAAGAAAAGGAGCGAAGAGGAAACACGAGAAATTAAAGAAACGTGTAAATATTGACACAGCGAAGTGCCGAGTCCAGGACAAAGAGGAAACTTGACCAAGTGAGAGAATAATCGAAGAAAGATGCAGAAGAATAGAGCGAAGTCAGGAAGAGAGATAATCGTAGACGAAAGAGGGAATGAAGACAGGAGTGACGAGGAAGTGGGAAAGCGAAGGTGGCAAAATCAGAAGGACTAGGAGAAGTGGGAACCAAAAGAAAGAAAGAGCAGAAGGAACAGGAACAGGAAACGAGGAGTAAGGAAAAGGAGGAAAGGAGGAGGAGAAGGAGGATAGGAGAAGAGGAGGAGGTGTAGGAGGAGGCTGTTCCAAGGTGAAGGGGAGGAGCTGGAGAAGGAGCTGGAGGAGGTGGAAGAGGAGAAGCAATATGAGGATGAGGATAAGGAAAAAGGGGATGAGGAGGAAGTGGATGAGGAGGAAAGGAAGGTAAAGAGAAAGAATAGGAATGCCAGGAGGAGAAGGAGGAGGAGGAGGAGGAGAACGATGTGGTGGAGGAGGAAGAAGAGTAAGAAGAATAGGAATTTAGGAGAAGGAAGAAGAGAACGACGAGAAAGATTTGGTGGAGAGAAATAAAAAAAAAAAGAGGAATAGGAAATGGGGAGGAGGAGAACGACGACAAGATTATAGCAGAGGAGGAGAAGGAGGGATAATAGAGAATAAAGATTGAATGAGTAAATGAAGGCGGGGTAGAGGGGAGAAGAATGAAATATGAGAAGAGGAAGAGGACAATCTGTCATGCGTCACTTTACCCTGAAAGGTTCCACTCCCCAGGAGTCGTGGTTCCCCTCGGTACAAAGCCTTACCTAATCATGCCTAATGTCTAACTTGGACTGAGTAACGCTTTACTTAGAATGGTCTTATTTTCTCGCAGTCAAGGCTCCGTTCGAGACAAAACCTCTTCCAGTCATTTCTAATGGCTCTCCAGGTCTGAGTAGCGCTTCGCTTGGAGGAGCCCTAGTTTCCAAATGTCGTGGTCACTTTCAGGGCAGGCTTTTCCAGTCACATTTCAAACTAACCAGGTCCGAGTAATGCCAGATTATTTTATTCAGCTAAGGGCAGGTCTCAACATCTTTAACTTCCTCTATAGGATAGTCTAAGTCAATTCTGTCTCTGCTTAGAAAATCCTCTTTCCCAACCTCGTTTACTTCTCTTCTTTTTCATGTTTCTCCTTTTCTTTCTTTCTTGGCTATGTCTTCCCCTCAACCTCTTGTCCTCCTCATTCTCCTCCTCTTTCGTTTTCCCTTCCTTCATTTGTCTCATCATCTACTTCCTCCTCCCTCACCTTATTCTTCTCATTCATCTTCTTCGTTTCCATTCCCTAACCCAGCTATTCATCCTTTCCTCTCCTCCCGTTCAATTTCTCCTCTTCTCCTCTTTCTTGACTTGCCCACTTTGTTCTCCTTTCCACCAGGCTTTCCCTATTTTTCTTCCTTCTTCCTCATCTGCCACTATCTTCCCTACACCTCCCTCCTTTTCTTCTCATTCTTCATCTTTCATATTCTAACTACTATTATATACTTTACTCTACTAGCGCTTATCTACCTTATTCTTCTCTGTTCCTCTTGTCTTTTTCTTTTTATCTACTTTTATACTTTATCTTATTCTTTCATATACATTGCTCTTCTTTTCTTCCTTTGCTCTTCAATTATATCATCATTCTTCCTCTTCCTTATTCCTTCCTTTCCTTGTTTCTCCCTTTTCTCTACTCTCTTATCTACCTTGTTCTTCTCTACTTTACCTCAGTCTTTTTCTAATCATTCTCCTTTATGCTTCTCTACACTTCTCTCTTTGTTCCAATCTCTCATCTGTCTTATTCTTCTCAATTATCTCTCTTCTTTCTTATCTCTGCTTCTACATCTCCTTTTGGTCTCCTCTTTTCTCTAATTTCTACTCTTCTTTCTCTAACCTATTCCTTTCTCTTATTATCTTAATTGCCATATACTTCCCTTTCATCTATTGTTGCCTCCTGATCACTCTTTTCATCATTCTTCTTCTTTTATTTTACGATGACTTTTCCTATATCCCTCCCTTTTGCTCCTTCTTTTCTTCATCTTCATTCTCTTCATTACATTTTCTACTATTCTTCCTCTGCGACCCTCTCCCTCTCCCCTTCTCTCTCTTTATCTCTCCTTCTCTCTCTCACACATACATACATACATATATATATATTATATATATATATATATATATACGTACACACATATATATATATATATACGTGCATATATATATACATATATATATATATATACATATATATAAATATATATATATATATATATATTTCACATATACACACACACAAACACACACACACAAACACACACATACACACACACACACAATCACACACACACACAATTACAAAGGATTTACAAAGGCAAAGCATGCCGACAGGAGACCTTTTGATCCATATCTAGGTCGGATGCAAAAAAAAAAAAATCATATTAATAATAAATTAAAACTATAACAATGTAAATAACAATTAAAATACATAAATAAATGCATTGGTATAGTTGAATAACAAACAGGTAAATAGTAATTGATAATAAATTGACATATAACTAATAATAAATGAAAATCAGACAGACAAATTATAACAAAACAAAAACAAATAATATAACTAAATTATAATAATTACAGCATCTTACTTAGGTATTTATCTAAATGATTCTTAAAGCTTCGAACTGAACTACATTGCACTACCTGTGCAGGAAGTTTATTCCATTCATTAACTACACGGTTGGCAAAGTTGTTTCTACCTACTTCCAAATTGAATCTATTTCCGGACAGTTTGAGACCATTGTTTCTTGTCTGATTCTCATTCAATGTGAAAATTTGGTAACTTTTGATGTTGTCAATTCCCTTTAAAATCTTAAAGACCTGTATCAAGTCACCTCTGAGTCTACGCTTTTTTAGGGAAAACAGATTCATGTGCTTAAGTCGATTTTCGTATGATTTATTTTTGATATTTGGAATCAGTTTTGTGGCTCGCCGTTGTACTTTTTCCAGTCTGTCAATGTCTTTAATGAGATTCGGTGACCATACGGAAACAGCATATTCCAAATGTGGACGAACTAACGATTTATATAGCTTGTTAATGAGTGATGGACTTTTGAAATCAAAAGATCGCGCAATCAGTCCTAGAATCTTATTTGCTTTCTCAGAGGCTGAAATACACTGCTTGGATGATTTGAGGTCGTTACTGATAATTACGCCGAGATCTTTTTCACTATCCACTTTTGTTAACGAATTTCCAAATAACTTGTAATCGTACTTACTGTTATTTTTACCTATGTGCATTACCTTGCATTTACTTGTGTTAAATTTCATTAGCCACTTTTCAGACCATTGCTGTAATTTATCTAAATCTTCTTGAATATCTAATTGGTTTGAGTGATCATTTGCCACTCCGCACAGTTTTGTATCATCAGCAAATTTGGAAACAGTAGATTTTAGTCCATGGTCTATATCATTTATATATACTATGAATAGAAGTGGCCCAAGAACGGAACCCTGAGGAACTCCACTTGCAACACTTTTCCATCCAGAAGTTTTTCCATTTAAAACAACTCTCTGTTTTCGACCTTTCAACCAATTACTAGTCCAACCTAATAGGCTACCACTTATTCCATGCAAAGTTAATTTAGTAAGTAGTCTTTCGTGTGGGACGGTATCAAAAGCTTTTGCAAAGTCTAGATATATTAAATCTATATTGTTTCTTTTGTCATAATTCGAGACAACTGTGTTGTAGAATTCGAGTAAGTTAGTCACGCAAGAACGTTTCCGTCTGAAACCATGTTGGCTATCATTTATCAAACGGTTACTTTCTAAATGATATTCGATAGCATCTCTGATGATAGTTTCCATTATTTTTCCTACGATCGAAGTCAAACTTATAGGCCTATAGTTATTTGGTTTCTTTTTGTCACCTTTTTTGAATATGGGAGTAACGTTAGCTAGCTTCCATTCTCTTGGGACATCTCCGGATATGATGGATTTCTTGAAAATAATTTCTAATGGAACAACAATCTCATTTTTCATTTCCTTTAAGATTCTTGGATGCCAACCGTCAGGCCCTGGTGTTTTATTAACTTTGAGTTTGTCTATACACCTTTTAATTGTTTCTTTTGTTATATTTACCGTAGTGAGTAAGTTTACCCCAGACTTTTCACAGGTTTCAGTTTGGAATTCACTTTGAGGTGTTTCGTTTACGAATACCGAGCTAAAATAATTGTTTAAGAGATTACACATTCCTTCATTTGAATATTCAAGTTGACCGTCAGCAGATAATAGTGGACCAATGTGATTCCTAACAACCTTTTTATCTCTAATGTAACTATAGAATTCTTTGGGATTCTCTTTGGATTTCTCAGCGATGTTCATTTCGTATTGTCGTTTTCTTTTTCTTATTGTCTTTTTTAAATCTCTCTGTATTGATACATAACTTTCATAGTCATTAGATGCACCCGAGC